>NT_176473.1:105751-183251 GCF_000188095.3 Bombus impatiens
CTGTGTTGGGGTCACCGACCATTTTACAGTAAAGGTATCATAACTTTGACGTTAAATCGCATTGCAAACAAAAAAAACAAAAGTGATACCTTCACGTAGTGAAAACGTACACGCTGTACACTCCGTTTCCATTAGCGCTGTGTAACACTGTTAAGTGTTTAATTCTCGCGTATTGAAACGAGACATGAAGTGCTGGCAACCAACTAGCCCAGCTCTTAAACGAAACTGACTTCTCAATTATCGTGGAGGAGGAAAATAATAGCGAACAACAAGAAATAAAACAAATGAAAAGGAGAAAATAATCGAAATACAAAGAAGGGTATAGATCTCACGTTATAGAGCTTGCTAAACTACTGTGATCGAAAATCTATATATTAGGAAATATTGATTTTTTTTTTTTTTCTTAAGGAAGATAGAGAGATATTACATTCTATATGATGAGTTGTGTAGAGCTTTAGACGGTGGTAGTAATACTTATTTGATATAAAACTAACAAATAGAGAAGTATGTTAGTAGAAATTTCATAGTGTACAGAAGGTTTTTGAGAATATGTATTTTTATACGTTGAAACACAATATAAATGCAGAGAAAGTGCCATTCCGTTCGTTTCGAACCAAAATTTTTCTGCTTACTTTATTCTCTCCTTGCTGATTGTGATATTAGGTTATATGACACTTTGTCGTCATGTATGAATGGAACGTATTTCAAATGGATTAATATATACATACTTACATATAAAAAAATGAATGTATGTAGATATTATATATAATTATATATATCAAATATGATGTTTTAACCCACAGACTATTTTGTGATTATCTTTTTGTTAAAAATATTAAATTAAGATCACATTAGCTCTTAGTGTAAATAGGTAAATACATTTTAGAGTGGAAGATTTGTTATCACTATATTGTTTCAAATTTTTTGCTTATGTATTACATCCTAATGGGTTAACATTATTTAAAGCAGCACGTGGGAGCGAATATAGTTTGAATATGATTTGCAGACAACGATTCACAGAGTTTTGAACCTATGACGTGAAATCTAACGCGATGTATGGAAATTTTCGTCGTGTACACGCCAATCTCCATTTCATTTTTCTATCTCTTTTTGCGTTTGTAGAATATTTTTCGAATTCAAGCGCTGACTGTGTCATTCCAGTCCAGTTTTTGGGCCAGTTTAAAAAGCAAGCACCTTTTATCATTAAAAGACGAGATTGCGTTTGTCGTCGTTATTTTTGCTGTCAAACGAGACTACGAAAATGAAGTCTTAAAATTGCGGGAAACGCGTTTATATGCATTGATGATAAGAAATGAATAAGTAAAAGGTAATAACAAATATATTATCGAATGTCGTGAATTTTGCGAGAAAAAAGTCGCGGAAATCGATTTCTAGAACTCCTATGACGTGAACTGTAATTTTTATTTTCTGTTTATTTGTTGAAAAAAGTATTCCAAAAAACATATGTGAAAAAGTAAAGAAAAAAAAGCTCAACTTGGATAATGAACTAATTTAATCGTCGTTGAGTCACTGTTGTCAATCAAACTTTATTAATAAAAAAACAAAAAAAAAGGAACAAACAAACTGGCAGGATGAACTAGCGCAGGCGAGATTAGATATTACAAGAAAAAGAAAACGCGTTAAATCTGTTACGCATTTATAATAAGCGAGGCGATTTTTTCGGCCGATTAAAGACGCTTTTTCAAGCCGAACGATTCCCATCCGCTCGATCAAAAAGCACAGAGACCATCGTGTAATCACAGCAACGCTTGTGACAAGTACAGTCCGGCAGTGAGAATATTTTTTTATTGACATCATAGACTAAATGGAAGAAAAAGATATTATTTTAACGTTCTACTTCTACTTTAACGAAGTATCACGTGATCTCGAGAAATAAAACGTGCAGTCTCTGTTTTCGTCGTTTTGTATGAAAAAGCAAAAAGGAAGGAAGAACAGAACCTTTTGCGTAGAGAACAGAAAGATTTATCATATACGTACATTCGTGACCGCTCCTTTGACTCGATCCACGTTTGTCAATTGGCAACCTCCTTGTTGCCATTACTCTTTATCCCCATTTTTGGTCCTTTCCTTGCTCTGCCTGCGCCATTTTTGTGATATTACTATTTTTTATAATTACTTAAGGGCTTGGAAGTAAACAAGATTTAAGGAAAGAACAAAAACGAGCCATGTGCGATTTATCGACTAGAGTCGATATAAATTTTCTTTATCTAGGTTTCACAGAAATATTTAAACAAGATATATTTTTTTTATTCTTATTATTACTACACGCTATGATTATTGCCTGCTTTTATTACAATCTCAATGTTGTATTGTAAATAATACAAAGCGAACGTCATCACTAAAATCATTTCTTTCACATTGTCACTTATCTTTGTTACTGAATTGACTAGTGTTTAAATAACATATTCGATTTAACATACATATACACACTCGAGATATATATTTATATATACATATGTATATTTTTTTTAAATAGTTCCTAAGCTAGAAGCAGAATGTTTTTCAGTGATACACAAGTGAACACAGACACAGATGCGTACACGATTTATAATAGACCTATCTCTCAGGTTATCCCTATTCAATTTTATACTACAAAGAAATGGAATTTTCAATGAAAGAATACTTGTTATACATGTTGTCACAGTGTCCTGTGTATCGTTGTAAATATAATAGCATATATGATTTTCTTGTGTAAAGAAAATACTTTGTCAACGACTCCCGTCGAGATTTCACGTGGCTCGCTATTATTTATTATTGCTCGGAACTTACACTCAAGATAAGGACTAGTTAAATTTATAATGAATTACGACAGTGAGTGGAAAAGTAAAGTGTCACGAACAAAAAAAGAATTGACTATTTATACATAATATTATATCAAAGTAAATTAATTATTATAAAGAAGAAAGAGAGGAGGAAACGAGAAGTTGATTGATATTTGAGAAATTTCCAAGTTTTTTCTATTTGCAGAGAGAGAGAGAGAGAGAGAGAGAGTAAAAGAATGCATGAAAGAATGCACAGAATGATTGCAAAGTAAATAAAACATAGAAGAAGAAAGACGTGAAAATGAATAAGTAATTAAATGAAACAAACATGAAGTAAATATATTGTTGTATCTTTATTGTTGTTGTTGCATGAGACTAGCGTAATAGACTGAGCCATACATGTGGTTAAATAACTATTAACGTAATATTTCTTAATACTATATTATTGTAATTATTATACGATGTGTATTATATTTAATCATGCTGTTTCGTGCGGGCAGTGTTTGGAGGGAGTTCTTATCCTTTGGGACTTTTGTAAACACTATTCACTTATAATTAATGGTAGCCTCGTCATCCTTAACTTAAGGATGTCCTTTATCATATCGTTCTCTAAAAATACGTACTCAAAATCGCTCGTTTTATATTCTAGTTTGTATTTTATCATGTGTTATCATAGAGCAGATTCAATGATTAAATCATTAATTTAGTTTTTTAACATGATTGATCGTGGTTGAAGAATCAAATCTTATTCCCTAAATTGTAAAGTAGACGTATTCGTGTATGTCTTTCTATATGTATGTATGTGCGTGTTGCGTGTTTCTGTGTGTGCTTGTATGTCGTGTGTGCATATATAATATATTTCCATTCCAATCGAGAAACGTGAATAACGTGTGCAACGTTTTAAAATTTTTGTACCGCGGGAAGAGATATATTGAATTCTTCTTTATTATGTAATTGTTTATTGAACGATTTTATATATTTTTCATCTTAAAGATAGGCAGAAAGAAGTATGATCTAGCTTTCTACTAAGATGCGCTTCTAGATCGCGTCAAGTTCTTCTCGATTGGGTCATGTGTCAGAGAGAAAAAAAGGGAAAGCAAAAATCCTTTTCTTTCGCCCAAAGGATCGGAACTTCGTGGGGCTGTTCCTAGTACCTGATTATCCTATCCTTGCGGCACGAAGGCTCTTTTTTTCTAACGATGAACAAACACAAAACAGGAACAACCAGAAAACATCTTCTGGTAATTGGATTCTCTGTTCTCTCGCGTCTCGCAAGCGCCAGCGAATTCTTCTGCCCAGTGTTCGCACTTGGTACAGAGAGAAACAAAAAATCGTAAAACGGTGTTCTTTTTATTGTTGCATACCTTGACTGCCTAGTACTTAAGTACACATGATATATGTATATATATACACACACATCTTACATATATATATATATATACATGTATATATATATTACATATATATATATATTAATATATATATATTACATATATTATATATTACATATATATATATATATGTACATACACACAAATCTAACAGAGATGAAGAAAACTCAAGATTAGTGATCGCAAAGTGAGTCTTCTTTGTATGAATTTCTTCTAAATATCGAATATAGAGAGGCTCTATATCTTATTTTTCCTCCTTTCTTACACACTAACACACACATACATAGACACACACTTGTCAAGGTGCAACGAAAGGTGCTGTCGAATGCTTGTTTGCGAATTTTTATACGTCAAAAACGAGGAAAACGAAGCATCCAACGATTTGTTCTCTCGCATCGCGAATTTCGAGTTACGTAATACAATGTATAGACGGGGGAATCATTGAATTCGGAAAAAGGATTAAAATAAGAAAGGCGGGAAAAGCGAAAGCGATGCAAAAACCCGAAAGAGGAGCGACACGCTATTCTTGACTTTATTCAGTATTGTATTACCGATGTATGATAAGCTACTGGCAATCATCTCATTGTGATCGGTGAAGATCTTATTTTATTGCTGTCGTTCGACACTTTATTACATAATTATTAATTACGATTATTATTGTTGTTGTAATCGATGAACGGAAGGGTCATCGTTCGACTTTTCATCTGTAGGAATTGCGATCCTCGGGGCCCACAATCAAAAAAAGTCGGCTTTTTATTGTAAAACAATGAAAGCAAGAACGAAGAAGAATGAGATATAAAAAGGAGCAAAACTAACAATGAAAAAAGGAGCCATAGAAAAGAATAAAGCGTCACGTAAGCACGCAAAGACCGTACAGAAGATGTCTTTCAACGATTAAAAACAGATGTGAATTCTATTTTTATTTTCTCTCTGCATGTGTTTCGTACACGAAACTGTAATGATGGAATTATCGTGGCGCCAAGAGAGAATACGGATTGTCACCTTTTATTTTCGTTTTAGCCTTAAGAAATTCAGTCTCTAATTGTATCGTTGCGTTTTACAATTCTTCGACGTTCGAAGGAGGACTGTATCCAAATCCTTTCCTCTCTCAGTTCGAGAGGAAAAGTTTCCGGTCTAGTTCACAGCATGTTCGTCGATACACATTTATTGTACCTATGCACGCGCACAATCGAAACGATCCGTCTCTCGATCACTTTCTCTTGGCTCTCTGTGTGCTACGTGACCATGCCATTGGAAATAAATCTCGAAGAATAATAGCATAAAAAGAGTGTAACATAATCTTTGCGAATGTATCCCTTTATCCAGTCTTTTCTAACGAATCTATTTTTTTAATTACTCCTCCTTCTATTCGCTCGATCGTCCCGTGATTTTGTTTTGTTTTTTTATGTTTTTTTTTTTAATCACACTTGATATTTATTAGATGACGTTATCGCCTGTGATTTTCGAAATAAATGTATGTAAAGGTAAGAAGACCATGTGGTTTCGGCTTCAATCCTGTGGAAAGATTTAAAGAACTATCACGTACGAAATGAATTAGTTGTTCCGAATAGATAGATCAGCGACGAGGTGACAAAGCGATTAAATCACGCAGCCAGCAATAGTCATTTTGTATCATTCGGAAAGATAAATTGATCTTAGAGAAAGAAGTAATGTCAGGCGATTCGAGAACCCATGGGACGTTGACCTTCGCACATCGTCCTCGTTTCCCCCTCTTCAAGGTCGACAGACGTCTCTAACATTTGTTTACACTAAGTTTAATTAACTAACACGAAAATCACAAGTTTCACTTCATTCAGAAATTATAAATGAGAAAAAGTTTATCATAAGATACTAGGATAGTGAAGTACTGCATTTCGTAAAAATCTCATTTTTATTTCATAAAAATTCTCAAACTAAATAAAAGAAAAATCTCGTTTATCGATACGTGGGAAGATTGCAAAAGAAAGTTAAAAATTTCGAAGCGAAGACACCGAGCTCCGCTATTTCGATAAACAATATTCCATCAATTTAAAATTCCGTTAGAAAAGTGGGAAAATTCGCTCGTAACGTCGTTAAAGGCCATCAGAGGCATTCTGAATGGCATGTCCCATTCCAATGCAGTAAAACGGCAATAAACGTTTCTCGTAGTGGCGCATAAAAGCGTGGCTCGAGCTGGATAAAACGCGTTCCCACGTCCGATCGGTCTAACGGCCGGCTTAAGTGATTGCTTCTCTTCATTAGAGGCTGGCTCGTTTCGTTCGAGCTGATCTCCTTCTCTTCGGGGGCGAAACTTGAGGGACAGGTGTGGTAATGGCCCGTATCCGAGCGGTTCCACGTTTCTCTGTTGGAGAAAAGGGGCTGCGGACGAGGTAGTTGCAGTCGATTTAACCCCTGCCTTCCCGCTCCGCCACCCGAGAGACTATTACGCGAATTGATTCGGCATCGGTTCCACCCCGGAGCCGTCCAAGCACCGCGGCACCGTTTAGCTCCTCGTTTCTTCCATTCTCTTCTCCCCTTCCTACTTTTACTCTTGTCTACTCGGTTTTCTAACGCGTACGCTATACTGCGAGTATTTTAAGGAGACGGAGGGTGTTTGAGGGGGTTCGCTCTTTGTTTCTTCTTTAGATATTTATTGGCTATTTGTAGCTGAGTTTTAGGGGTTCTCGGAGTTGCGAAAGTTTTCAGGTAAATTTATATTTTGTTTTTCCTTTGAATGTTCAGATTTCGGGTGTAAGAGTTTTGAAAGTTTAGAGATAAATCACTTTCTGCTCTTTTTCTTCGCACGTGTACATTTGATCGACCTTAGGGGATTTCTTTTTTCATTTGCAAGTAAGGATTTTGCAAATAATTGGAACGTAAAGTCTATTGTTTTGCTCAGATTCGATCGAGAGGAAAATTTAGAGGGAAAATTCTCTGCTGGCATTAAAGCGAAATCTAAATCTAAATCTAAATCTAAATCTAAATCTTCTACGGAAACAGGTAAAGAACGTTCCAACGGATAAAATAAGTAAGGAAGGACGCTATAAATGATACCCAAGAAAGTTGCTATCGTAGCTAGGAAGATACTAGAAATCAATCGTGCAGCGAGGGGAAGAGATGTTAGAGGACCGGAAAATAATTCACGCGGGCACATCGCTACCATGGTACGGCACTGACTGGCGGACCAAGGGGCTGGTTGGCTGCCTCTACTGCACCTTCCACCTCCGCCCCTTAATCTAATCCAAGGATAATCTAAAATTCATGACACACATAACTGCCAGGCGATGATATATCTGGTGGGGGTGTAGAGGCAGCGTCTTTCCTCTTGCATCCCTTGGTCCATTCGCTTCCCACCGAACTCTTCCTGACCCCTTCAGCATCCCTCCTGTTCGACCTCGTCGAGCTACACCAAGCTTTCGCGGCAAGAGCCGAATTTCTCGCAGTCACTGGCATTATTATTTTATGCATCATGGTCAGATACATATTTGCCTTCCGGTAAATCGCCATATCGTGCACGATTGCTATTCGTCGGCCGTGGAATACCACCAATTCTCTCTCTCTCTCTCTCTCTCTCCCTCTCTCCCTCTTTTTCGCGTATTGCAAAGCCTAAGTTTAGTAGCGTCGTTGTTATTAAAATACGACTACGTTTTCCCAAAAAATCCTCGTTTCGTCTGCTATTGCATTACCTTGGATTTAATACACCGTCCACTGACACCCTCGACTGTCTAAGAATTGAAATGCAACATAGCGTCGTATAGAATGTAAGTTATATGGCGAGAGTTCATTGATTCTTCCTAATATCTATAATTTCTCGATCAGAATAGGTAGATTCGATCCGCCGAGATTTACTCAATCGAGGATCGACTGAAATTTCGTTCGAACTCTACTTCTCGCGTAAATCGATCGTATTACCGCGAATAAGGCAAAAGAATAATCGTTTTACTATTCGTCGTCCTCGGTTTATTTACCACGTTTGGACGCGTTCTTTTCCGGTTCCTGTCGAAATAGAATCACGCGATAGAGTTAATCGACGGTGTGTAATTTGAATAATTTATTCGAAGCCCGACTAACCGAATTGTTGCTCATTACGCGTTCATGGCTTGTCGGTTAACCGATTGATTATCCTGCAACGGTGTGCACCGTTCGGAATCGGGTAAACATTCGCATTTAACCGGCTCCGGGGAGGTCGTCGTCGTCGTGGATAATTATTTTTGGTGTCGGTATTCCTGTATTCCAAGTATCGACCGTGAAACTGCAATATTTAATCGCGAATTATTGGTCTGGTCCAATGATTCGTTTACGTCGTTAATTCATTAATCCTCGTGCATACGTTCTATGGGGCGATACAGATTTTACCGTAAGAAATTACACGCGATAACACGGAAAAATGGTGATTGCTATTTTCAGTAGTACGACGTTCAAGTTACGTGCCGTGATTCGCATCGAACGAATAAATGTGCGATCAAATCGGACAGAAGATGCACCATGACTCTAGAGATAACCGTATTACGTAGCGTAAATCGTGATCAACCATAAGGGGCCGCGAAACCGCAACAATCCATTTTCATTCCCCGCGTGATTATTCTACGCTTTCGACTCGTCGACTTTTCGACGAAGGGCAACTGGTAATTGATGATCGTCGCTGGTTTTCGCGGGACATTATATCGCCGTTACCGGTCCGACTGGATGCTACGGTGGTTGTACGTGGTCGTTACGCGTAAAAAGTTGAAATGTTCATATCTTAATTTATAGTTTCGTTAATTCAATCTCAAATATGCGTATAATTACTGGATGTATGGAAGAAGTAGTTACTCGATTTTATGCGTTTAATTAATTAAGTCGAGAGGTGCGAGTTAATTCGTTGCATGTATCGCCGGTATTTGTGATTAATTTCGCATCCACGACAGGTTTCCGGAGAAAAAGAATCGGTGAACAGATTACGAAGTACAATAAGTACGTACACGAGTAGTAATAGCGCGCCACGGTACAATAAGAAGATATTGCGTTCTCCAATCGCTGTTGCTCGCCGTCGAAACGTCGAGTCGCGACCACTCAGCCAATTACTGCAACCGATTCGTTTTTCGATAAATTGCGAATGAACAAAGAAGTACGATCTCATATAGAACAACTACAATGCTGCACGAATTTCCTGCGATTGCGTTTAATCCAAGTTAGTCCATTACGTCATAACTGTTATAACAACGCCTGGTTTTATGTTAATCGGAATAAGAATACCATCACGTAACGGTATAATCCCGTATAGACGCCACTTTCGAGCAATCGTAATAACAGTATTACACCGTAACGATCTCGGTTAAAGTCGAGCCACCGTTCTATTCCTAATCCAGTGTAATCAAACTTGGATATCAATACCATTAACGACGAGATCGATCAAGATCGTATTAAGACCTCGAAAGGGGCATTCCTATACAAATGTGTACAGCCTAAATAGTAGAATCGCGCTGGTTCCTCGGGGGACCAGGAGGGTAGCGACGTTTTTCCGCTGTCAGGGCAGATTTTCAGCCGTATGGTACGGTACCCCTTGGCGGCAGACAAACGACGGCCAATTTACGAGCAGCGGGAAAGAGAAGAGTTCTTTAAACTCGGATTAAAATAAGCGACGAAACGCCTTTTCTTCTCCCTTACCCTCTTTTTCCTCTTATACACCCTTGAAATTCATTTCGTTGCTCGAGTACGAGCTTTATTTTATTCACGATAAGGGAATCGAGGGGTCATTGCCTGGCGTAAATCTCTGTTGGGTGACAATTCGTCTGGTTGAATTGATGACGATCGCGACGGTTGAATCGATCATCCGTGTCCAACGATCCGTTTGCGAGAAGCGATGCTTTCGTACGTTCAATATTTACCGGTACGTTTCCAGTACAAGTTTTTCACTTTACGGTGAATCGATCATTTTTACGCAATCTTTGCCGGTAGTCTCTCTCTCTCTCTCTCTCTTTATGGTAGTTTCATATATCGTTGAAAGAAAGATTTGTTAGATCCGTTAGATACAACTGAAACTCGAAGCTTTTAGCTGGACTGGGCGAAATTATAGTTTGAAAACCGAGTCGTCGAGCAATTCCGGAGTCGTTTTGTTTTTTAATCAGATGCTTCTATCGAGCGAGCGTAGCGTTTCGCAACGGTACGACCGAACGCGCACGGATAGGACAATAACGACGCCCTCGGGAGCGTCCAGAATGAATCCCGGCTAACGCGATTACGCGACGCTGCGTTTCCAACTGATTCGCCCGCTTGATTTACCTGCAAAACACGAACGCTTCCAAAGTTCTCCTATTAAAATACATTAACGAACGGCGAAACAACGCGGCTCGTTGAGTATCTAAAAAAATCTAATATTAAACTTTACAACTTTTTAATGTTTCCAGTATTTAGCAAATCCTCTCTTTAATCTTCTTCTCCGTCGAACGAAAACGATCGTGTTAACCGGTCCATGATAGAATTCTGCCACTAAAATCGTCAATGTGTTCAAAAAGATATTACAGAAGATGCAAAGAGACTAAAAAATGAAAGAAACCTTAAAGAAGTAACGTTCTAACGTACGAGCAGGAGGTAGATGTAATGGGTTGTAATGGCGCCCGGGAGACGAGAGGGGTAACACGATTAGATGGCACAGGACTGGGTGGAACGATTCGGCCGACTTGATTTATCCGCGTACCAAAGCGTTATTGCATTAGCGCCCCGACGACGATACCACTGGCCAGCGTCCCGGGGGCGCTTCGGCATCGCGGCTACCAAAAGTCCTTCTGTCCAACCAGCCGTGAATCATCCTTAAGAATTATGTCTTGGACGGTGGTTCCAGGACGCGCGATTTGTCGTTGGATGGCTCGAGCACGAGCTCGTTACCAACGCTGAGAAAGCAGAGAATTCGCGATTTAGGATGCTGTTTTCGCGTTAGGAGAATCCATTGCACCCGGTTGGTTCGATATGAAATAAGCGGAAGAATTCTTTTGCTTTTTGATTAGGTTTTTGATTAGACTCGTTAATTGGAAAATCGTCGTAGGTCAGGATAATGAGCAATAAATGATCCACGACTCGCACAAGATTTAAGTTTATATATTTTAAAGCTAATAGTATACAGTGTGACAATCATGTATTCAAGAACAATCATGTATCCTCAACACGCCATCGCCGAATTCGTTTTAATCGCCTGGAGACGCTAGACACCTATCGAAATCTCTGAATTTTTCACACCCATCATTCTACAACATCGTTCCATGCATTTTCAGAATTTCGTTGATATTCACTTCGTGGTTCAACGAAGAAAATAGAAATCGAAATACAAAGAATTTATTCGTCTCGGAATGAGAAATTTCGACCGTTCCGACGGATGCAACTTCTCACCGACTCGTTATTTCCAAGCCCAGCTACTACTGACCCTCGACTATTTATATTTATGTATAATACTTTATATTATATGTATAATACACACTTCTCCCGGAAATTGTTCACTTTATACACATCGAGTCTCCGTTTGTACTTCTCGGACACGAACTGATGCAGCTGTCTCGCTGACGAGTATCCTTGCATCACGATTTTGCAGAGCTTCACCAAATCGTCAAAAAATAGCTACGATAGGTGTAATGGAATTAAACGAAACAAAAGAATGAAAGATGATTTACTTGGAAAGAACGTCTCTTCGTTATTGTTAGAAAATTGAATACGTGAAGCGAGTATCTTGATAACACTCGACGACCAAGAAGTCAAGTGCTTGCCAAATACTCTAAACGAATCGATATTCACCTGCACAGTTTCACAACGGTGGTGAGTCGGCTACGATCAACTTTGTTCTTCTAAAATAATTCCACCATTCCAAAAGAAATCTACTTTATCCGATCTCAAACTTTTCCCCTCCAAACCACCCCTGTTACTTCCCACGCCAAAAAGTGAATGGAAGAAAATATTCTGCAAGATCGAAGACGCTTCCTATCGTCGAAATAATCTTCGAATAAACTTCGAAACCCAACGAATCATACGGAGAAACTCTCTGAGCGATACCATACTCACCACCGTGCAAGGAAACAGCGACAATCGCTGTTAGTCGACTTCGAAGTCGGAGTTTTTCGTTTTACGCAGGCCTGTCGAGTCCCAGTGCTTCCTGGTGTCGTCTGGCCTTCAGTCTCAGATCCGCGATGCTGCTATTTTTGGAACGTGCTGCGGCCGCAGCCAACGAAGCCGCCAAACTCAGGGGATGAGGGTGCGGATGACTGGACGTCGGTGGCGGAGGCGGCGGTGGTGGAAGACAGAAAAGACCGCCGGCTGCCGCGTAATGGAGGACAGCTGGGTCGAACGCAGAACCTGCCGCCGTGGTCATGTTGCCACCGGCACCTTGCATTGGGGGATGCAACCTCAAGGCCGGCAGGTACGGCGCCACTCGACACGGTTCCAGGGTGGCTGGCGGACTTCGAGGAGCCAGCACCATTCCACCTGCTACATCAAACCTTTTTGTTACCGCCAAACCTACATATAAGTATATGTAATAATTAGTTTGCAAGTGTCTTTGTGCGTTTATGGGAACTTATATCTACCCATACTATAGTAGGATATAGGATTGTGAGGTTTTCGTTGAAGATCTGTGCGAGGTTTATGAGGAATTTAGAGAAAATTTTTAGGACACTTAGCTGGCTGTTTTGCAAACGATCAGCTATCGGCTTGATCGTATTCTTCATTGTAGCTCACCTTTATGCAATTGACTCTCGTGCTTGCGGCACTTGGCGCGTCGATTCTGAAACCAGACTTGAACCCTCGCCTCGCTTAAACCGAGTCTCTGGCTCAGTTCTTCTCTCATGAACGCGTCAGGATAATGCGTCTCATCGAACAGCCTTTCCAATTCAGCCAATTGTTCCAAAGTGAAATTCGTTCGAGATCTTCTCTGTTTCCCGTTTCCGTTTCCGCTGTTACGGCAGTTCGATCCTAGGAAATATTTCAGAAAATACGTCAGCTTCCAAATTCGCAACACACGATCGATGCAACCGTTCGTTGTACTTTTCGTAATTTTATTCCGTCTTCTTTTATTATTTATATGGATGTAAAAATTGATAGTGGAGCTAGAAAACTTAGGTGAGTCAGATGTTTTACGAGGATTAATTCAAGAACAGCAAAAGCGGTCAGGAGAAGATTCAGAATTAATCTCAGCGAATCGTTCACAGGTCATTTCTTCCGGTCTGGCCGGCATCAACATAAATTCCTTCCCCTTACGAGAATCTTATTCAAATTACACGACGAGAAGAACTTCCGATTAGTCGACATCAGAGAAGCGTCTCCTCGGAGTACGATTTATGTCTCTTTCTTCTTGTACAATCCATATTCTTCTCTGCTTCTTCGAAAAAGTCGAGTCGTTTTCCCCATCAATAAGCAGATTAACATAAGTCGAGACGAATTGCCGCGATTTTGAAATTCGATAAAAATACACGTCTCGATTATTATTCCGTTGCAGTCATAACCGGTTGTTTACCAGGAGACTTAAAGAAACAAGGGAAATCCAAAGTTGCAACCTCGAACGACGACGAAGTGTTTTTGCATTCGCACCCCTTGAAATATGTTTCCAAGTACCGACGGGACCAATAAAAGTCTTCACGTTCCAAAAAGAAGCCCGTAAAACAGGCGCTCA
Source organism: Bombus impatiens (assembly GCF_000188095.3). Lineage (NCBI taxonomy): Eukaryota > Metazoa > Arthropoda > Insecta > Hymenoptera > Apidae > Bombus > Bombus impatiens. The sequence continues at coordinate 119,533 of NT_176473.1, forward strand.
AACCTAATTTAACTCACAAAATAACCGCATCCTCCGCGTCAGCACCTTAATCGACCGAATCGTCTCGAAGAAAGGTCCAACCTTGGACTAATTATCTTCTCCCTGTCAACTGACGCTAATTTCCCCGGTCACCCCGGAGACGATCTTAAAAACTAGCTTCAAGACCCTGGCACCAAAAGAGCCGCAACGAGTTAAAGAGACGGCCGTGGGATAATTAACGGGCGTGCGATCTAATTAATGGCTGCTTAATGCAAAGTAACTACGGAGTAGAACTCCGACGAAGGTGTTGCCGATGGGAGATCCTCAGAAGGAGGTCCGTAGCTAGAACAGAGGCAGAGGAGGCGTTAGAGGGGTGGATTAAGCGTCTCGCGTAAGAGCCCTTGACGAAGGGGACGTGATTTATATAATTTAGCAAAGTGGTGAGCTACGCAGCCTTGTACGGGATCGTTAGTTACCCTTCCACCCCTCTATCCGACTGTTTAGTTTCTCCCTCTTTCACCGCGCCACCTTAATCACTCCCTCTCGGCCTTTCTGCATCTGTCCGTCGACATTTCCACCTCCGTAAAGATGGATCTTGAGCGAGTCGCACGTTTGTACCGATCATTAACGATGTTTGACGAAGATTTTGAAGCTCGTCGGGTCGGTTTCAGCATTCGCAAGTGGATCAGAACGGTTAATTTCAAGTTTTTGCGAATGGTGGAATGTTGCGATCAAGAGAAAAATATCTTCCTTATGTAAAAACTTAAAAAATGGTACAAACCGTAATGTATGTACGTATACGCAGTCTGGAAATCCAGTCTGCTTTTAGTTTCTGAATTGGTCGATCAACGATCTACACAGGACGCTCGTTACCTGTTCATACCTTACGATAGCCACGTAAAGGCACAAAGAAGTAGTAACCATAGATCGCGGATTTGTATGTCTTTACACGTGCAAGTAAACGTAACTGTTATCGATAGAATTCATTAGATAGATTAGTAGGATTATTCAAAGTCAATTACCATCGATTACAGTCAATTTCTCCCTCCCCGGCGGGCAACAGAACGATCCACTCCCTAAAGCAAAACAACGCGCCTCCCTCTCATTAGCCGCGGCAGTTAACTGAAAACAAACACTGATAATATTTGCAAGCTCGCCATTCGTTTTGCCTGATAAATTACAAACACGGAGGCAAAAGCGTAGCGACGAAAGTTTAAAAGCAAAAGCGAGACATTTAAAAAATAGGACATCAGAGGAGAATTCGAAAGACAGAGGATTACGAACGAAAAAATAATAAAAATCGATGGACAAAGAAAATAAAGTGTGGAACCGTGTTCCGATTAAAACGAGGAGGAATTACAAGGACGCAGTATCGCGCTTTAATCAATTAACGCATAGCTACGTAATCCAATCGGAGGCCAGGCAGAACGAAGCCCGCATCCATATGTACAGCGGTTTAAAACCCCTCCTAGTAAAATAACTCGCGTGGTTTCCGGACCCGTTGTCGTTCCCGTCATCCGCCCCTTCATCATCAAACTATCCCCACCAGTTTATACGGTTTTCGTCACCCCCTCTAGCCTGTCTGCGTTTCTAGTTGTCTCCCGTGTTGTTGTGATCGTTTTAACGATATCGAGTCTACGACTCGTTGCTACGAGTTTATTAGTTCTGTGGGCAACAATTTTATGGACGATCTGTTCTTTCCACGAACTTTCCAGTTTACAATTGCATCTTTCCGCGAGAATGACGAGATTCTAAAAGCGTTACGCCGCTTCGTGATAGTTTGGATATGACTCGATGATGGTCTAGAATTGATAGGTATAGTAATAACAATACCTTGCAAAAGTATAGAAGCTGAGAAAGTTTTCCGTGTACGAATAACGTGAGTCTAGAAATGGTAACAAGCGAATCGTAGGTGCGAATTGGTTGTTCGAACAAAGCCAATATCGTATTGCCGTAATCGGGAAGACAATGCTAGAAGGATGAAACGAGAGAGAAACTGGAGAAACAGAAGAAAAAGGGAGGGTGGCTAGTAGCGAAACCCTCCTGGAAAACCCGAAGCAATCACACTCGGACACGAGAGGTCGCTAATTCGATTACTAAGAGCGCTGCCCTCTTGGCCTGATCCAGTCAAACCACCCTCGACTCCCTTCGTGCACCAGCTCGCCGATCGTGTCCGGGTCCCTGTATTTTTTCACCCTCGCGAAACGAGTCGGGATATCGCAGCCATTAGGCGTATAAAAGCGTCGGGACAATCCTGGTTAACCCCCTCGCTAGTCGCGTCCACGTTGTAACTGCATATGGCACGCAGCCGTGAAACTTTCCGTGAATCGTTTGGCAAGAAAGTAATTTGGCAAGAAATAGTCGAAGATTTGTGTTTTTTGTTTTGTCTCGGATAAAGAGGTTTCGCAGGAAGATTCTTCTTTTCATAAAAAGAGGTGGAATATTGGAGAGATGTTAACGTTCAAGAAATTAACATTTTATTTTTTATTTTTATGGATGGAAGAAGCGATTGTTTTATGTAGACAAATTTAGGGAGGAATTGGTTTCAAATTATATTAAACAGATTACTCGTTATAAAAGTTTCTATGGGAGGAGAGTATTAAGAGATAGTTCGATAAAGACAAGATCAACAATCGGGCAAGATTAACAAGACTACCAATATTTATATAATGTAAATTCATATTCTCATGGTTGGAACTGAAGAAATGAAACTTAAATTGAGATTCGTCCACCCAGTCCACAGTCCGTGGATAATTATCTCGATGATTTCTAGCATGACATAACACGTAGGTAATTCTAGACTGCGCAAATCATCGATCGAAGTGTCATTTATATTTCACGACCAGCTAAAACCTGCTCGATGAAGATTCACCGGGGTGTAACCAAGGGTTGTACTGTAAATATCGGGGAGAATTCCAGTAACGTTCTAACAACCATAGCCATGCTTCAAAAACTTACGAGCTTAGGGGCCGTAAACATCGATGCACGACCTCTGACCAGGGGTCAAGCGGAAACGGCGGTAGGATCATCGGCGATGGCCATTTGCAGAAGAAACGCGTGCGCGAGGACACGGGTCAGGTCGACGGCAAACGAGGCTAAGTGGCTGGCCGAGAAACGTAGTGATCTACTACGACACAGACCACTTTCTTTCAGTGATATTTGTTATGTCATGCAGCCCGTCGTTCCTCGTCGTAAGTCGTGAGATATCGTTTCCATTCTCCTGTCTGCTATGGACGTCGCACGCCACGAGAAATCGCGTCTACTGCAATTGGATGTGCAAGGAAAATTAAATTCTGGTTTCTATGAATTTCGAAATGATAGTCTGGTGATTTGAACTTGGAACGGAGATTTTTCTCATCTATTCGCAAAGTCTTTTTTCGAAAATAAGAGAACGAAGTTCCTGTATATCGGTACATCGAGGCATGATTTTCACAAGTGGCTGCCGTGATTAGCTCGTTCACTTATTTCTATTTATCAGGGTGATTGAATAAATTCTGTTCTCCGCTGTTATCAACTTTAGCGCTTTTATACATCCTATTATCCTAATCTTCCCGAGATTACAATATAACTCCGAATACATATCCATAAAATCCGATAGAATTGAGATTTCCAATTGAAATTCTGTTTCCAAATCAGAACCCACACTCCGTTGGCTCGTTTTAACTCGAGTTTCACGACACCTTCGAAATTTTCATCGCTCGAATCTGAACTACAAAACACGAAAGATAAGAGCCTTCAACCCGCTACTGCAGCTTTTTCTAGAAACCAAAGAGTCGAACGAGTTTTCCTCCGATCCTTTGCCGCTTCTTCAACTCGCGGTTATTTATGGTTTTACTTGGGCGCGTCTGATGGCTGCCGGCCGGGCAGATTGCTTTTTGATTTGCGCTTAATCGGGAAAAGTTATGGGCCCCGGAGAGATACAGGCGGAAAAGAGCAGCGAAAAGAGAAAGAGAGAGAGAGAATACGGACTTCTGCTCTCCTCCCTTTTCTCCACCCTCTGCGAAGCAAAAGAGCCGCGTGTTAGGGGGCGTACACAACTAACGCGGCGGGCCGCATATTAAACCATAAATTCATGCGAGCTCCGGCCGCAATAGACGCCGAGTTATCGCGGCGAGGAATCCGCGTTGGCGTTACTTGAACGCGTCAGTTTTTAAACGTGATTTTCATTCGCTATAGCCGACCGTGCCCCGTCCTCTTTCGATCCAATTTAATCCGCGCGTATGTAACGTCCAGCTTGTCGATTGCATTTTTTATCCAACCGACCATCCTTCTCCTACTGTTGCCCGCTGTGACCGCTGTCACCGATCGTTTGACGTGCTGTAAATTACGAGACTCCAAGATTTATAACGCGGAAGTGAATTTTGGACTTTTTCTGAGGGACTTTGGAGCGTTTCTTGGCAGACGCATGTCTCTTGGATACTTTCGAACACGACGATTCTGGCTATGTTAGAATTTGTCGTAGAGGTTGAAGCAAAATTTGTCGAGATCTTGTTACAAGACGCGATAAAAAGTACAGTAGCTGGTTGCTTGAATCGAAATAAGCACAAGGACTAGATAAGCAGTGTTAACCTTTTAAGAGAAACGTCAACTGTTCTCCGCATCCTCGCAGAATACTCTGCAAGATCAATTCGACGTGTACGTTCGATGTTATCAAGTTTATCCCAAATCTCAGCCCCAAATTGAACCGTATCGATGATCGTCGTAACTCAAACGAAGAAAATTAAAATAATGTTACTGAATTGATCTTTATACGACTATTTTAAAATTTGCTCTCTTCGTAGCGAAAGAATGCAATCAAGTGAAATTAGAGTATCATAGAGACGTTTAAAGAAAATTCTTGGAAAGGGAATTGATTTCAATGGAAAGACGTGACAAAAGAGAGTGGCGAGGAGGGAGGAGAAGAAAAAGTGCAAGTGGTGGACGGGGAACGGCTGTTATTGAAGTCGACTTGGAATGTGGGTAGAATTGGAGGTCGGTGATCGTTACGTTGTGAACGGTCAGCTATTCCCAATCACTTCTGAGCTTTATTGGACGACGTGCTGAATTATAAACGAAGATCGAACCCTCCGACGATACGTGTCGGGCCACGGAATTCGTCCAGAGGTTCCTGACCTTCTTACTATCGAAACGAGAACGAATTAAGAAACGTCCTTTGGAATCCTTCAAAACACCAGTCGTACCATGGGAGGTACTAAAATATCTTTGTACAGCTTGCAAGATTATACACAAATAATAATATAACGAGACAATCTTCTTCTTCTTCTTCTTCTTCTTCTAGCAACGAGAAAAACGAATTAAATACTCCACAGAATCGCCGTAAATAAATCTTGAGGAATTTAAAGCTTAAGACCAATGATTGTTTCATATTTCCTTGAAACTCGAGGCACGAAAAACAAATGACGTGGCAGAATTAATTTCTATGTCAATGTCAACACTTTTTAGCACGACACGAATAAAATGAATTACTAAAAAATACGGGAAGCTAGTTAAAAGGCTATATAATGTTATTTATATTCAACGTTACCTTTCGTACTCTCTTCCTGTCCCTGCATCAAAGACCTCGAAACCTGCGACTGTAGCTTCAAATCCGACGATTTCGTTTCGTTAGAAGCTTGACTTTTCAATTCGACACAATTTTCGGGGCTAGCTGATCGATCTCTCGAAATCGGTGGTGGCGACGGACTGCATCCTAGCAATTTTCTTACGGAGAGCTTTAATTCCGGCGTCTTTAGAGGCGGAAGGCTGTCCACGGTGTTAACCACGTCCTTCGCCTCCTTGCTCTTGGTCGTAACGGAGAGATCTTCCGGTTGGAGGCGGCCTTCCGGCGACGGCGGCTCATCCACGCTGCTCGCCTCGACGCTCGATGGATCTTGAGCGGATTCGCTCGTCCCTGCACCGACATCTGGAGAACCATTGCCAGAAATCAGTGTCTGAACACCTCGTTACGTTCTTCTTCAGACAAATATCGTTAATCAGTAGAATTATACAAATTCATATCCTCGTAGTCGTAATTAAAAGAGTAAGAACTAGACAGAAATTCGTTTCATCTACCGAATGTTAGGACGAATTAAGATTTTGACTAGGGAAGTGAAGAAGAAAAGGAAGAAGAGATATCAGCGATGGGAAATTTTCGTTTGCGTGTTTAGATTTGACGAGACAAGACTGGTTAATCTTAACGTAATGTTAGAAGCAAATATTACGAACGATTAAGTAATATAAGACAGCCATAAGCAGACGCAAGAGATTGTTATTCGAGAATATTGAAAGGATTCTTGGAAATTCCTGATGTAGATTTCAAGTGTAAAATTTATATTTCCCAGAGTCTGCTTTCAAATTGAGGATTCAAGATTCACCGTGGGAACAGTTTGTTTGACATCGTCTTTGAGGAATGAAGCGCACGTTCGCGATATTCTTGGAAACAAACAGTGGGAAGCGAATCGTGCACGAGGATCAATTGATTATCAATTCACTGAATAGGAAAAAGAGATCTGTTGAAACTTTGTGCGATGGTAGAAAGGTACGCAGAATATTTCTTTGACTTTTTCTCTCTGTTCAAGAAACTTCGCTGTTCAAGGGAAAGGAAGATTTTACCATCATCTATTTGCATTCTTAACCCTTTGTTTAATTCCTTAACGTTGTTTAACACCTAAACGTCTATTTCATTCGTTCCCTCGTCAAACTAAAATTGAAATCACGAAGTTTGGCTACGTGTAAACTTTCCGCACAATGATCGTCATCGGAGAGTCAAGATTTCTTAAGAAATAAATATATACCATACGACTTGGTAACTTCATCAAATCAAAATCTCGTCAAAAAAATAACCGTTACATCAACCTCTACAAAACGAATAAAACTGCACAAACCACCTACTTCCATTGACCAATCTCCACATTCCCATAACTACAACCTCTCGCCTTTTCCATCACCACGGACAACCATATCTAACTTCACAACTATGCGGCCACATGAAAGTCAACCACGATCGAACCACGTGACAACCATCTCAAACCGATCCACCAAGAAAATACACGTAAACCAGCAGACGAGGTTCCAGGGATGTAAAAGTAAACCTCCAAAGAATAAGGAAGACGTACTGCCATCGTTCTCCGCAGAATCGCCGAGCAAATGCGCGACACTGAGGGTGATCCTCGCGGACGGAGGTCGTTCGGTGGTTGTTCTGCATGGCGCGTGTTCGCCAGCCGCGTTGTCGAAGCTCTTGGAAACGAACTGGGCGAGCTGCTCCATCCTCGCGGAGAAGACTCGCGCGACGACGCGGCTCTCGCGTCGACCTCGTCGCCGAGGACGAGAGCACCGAAGGGGGTGCACGAAGGTGGCTGGTCGGTGGTAGCTGACGGTCGGCGTCGCGACGCCACGCGTCCCCCAGGACGCCATTCGGACGCCGGCCAATCGAGCGGCTCGTAGGCGTTTCCGCTACGCCCTCTTGCCTTCCTGTTCCTCTCCGCATCCCTGTCGACCACCATCGACCTTCGACACCCTTCTCCTCTCACCCTTCGATCGTTCGCCCCCTCTACCACCGGCTACTACCCGTAAACCGAGGCTCATTAGCATTTGCGCCCGCTTTTCCACCCGCGAAGCGCAAACTACCACCTACCGATGGCCGAGCTGCCTACGTTGGCCAGCGTTTGGCTATCCCACGTCTTTCGCTCTGTTCCTCTCTCCGTTGCTCTAGATGGCTGGTAGTGTGTGTAGCTCGACGACCACCACGTTTACGAGCTCCTCGTTCGCAACCACCCACCCTCGGTGACGTCGGGACAATTCCTCCTCCCTGGAGGACACGCTTCTCGTCCCCGTGGATGCTAGTTTTAGGTGAAAACGATGCACGCTCACGATTCCCGTCGATGACGTCTATGCCGTGATAGCCTACGACCGCTCTGAAGGATGACGATCAGTTTAAAATGATTTACTCTTGATAGATTTGTCGAGATACGTCTTTCAACGAGGAACAGGGATGAGTTTGGAAAGTTTTTCGAAAAACGCCAGCAGATTGGATTAAAGGGGGAGAATTTAAGCAACCTCTAATCGTCAATGACTAGGTTTAAAGGGTAAGCTTGGAATATATTAATTAATCGAAAAGTAGGGGGAGCGAATAAACACTGGTTTAAAGGATAGAAATTTAAGTATATAAGTAACGATGGAATCGTGTCAGGAAGGTTGATCTCTTTATTTCTTTTTTATCTCCAGCGCTCTACGACGTTCTATACACCCAAAGTGTCGAATCTTTTCGACCTTCGAAGGTAAAAGGTCCACAGAACAAAATTGAAATTCAGGTAGCGATCTTAAATCTTAGGTAAAAGATGGAGAACTCGTGTGTGGTACTTTGAAGAGTAGTCGAAAATATTTGCGTGGCAACGTTTTACATCGAAATGGACGTGTAACGGCCCTTTTGGCAGGCCAGCCGCGTTCCAAGCGAATTGCGAGGCCGGGACGCGTCGTGTCTCGTGTTTGCCGCTACCAAACTCGGCAATATTTAAATGGGATTGCGTTCGGGAATGTAATTGCTTGGACAAATACGGCCCGTGAAACGTTGGGACGGATATGGACAGAGAGGAACGAGCTGACAGATGGGAGATCCAACGGGGATGGAAGAAATCTGACCTGATTGCCAGGAGTAAAACGTAGAAGAAAAGAAAATGGTGGTAACAATGAAATAGTGGAGCATAATGTATCTGAGTATCATTGATAAAGAGAATCGTCGTAAGTGTGAAGGTTTCAGGATACGGCAGATTCTTCGCGGTTGATACACAAATGAAAATTACTCCTAGAATCTTTTCCAAAATCAAATGCAGCAGAGAGTTACTTCCAAAGTAGTTCCAGATTAAAATATATATAATTATTACCAACTAGAGTCCAACTCTCAGTCTCTTCTTATACGTCTATTCGATCATCATCGATCAACCACCACAAAAAAGAACACATAGCGGCGATTCGCCGACCAATCCAGAGACACATATGTGTCATCGAGCCGGTGACATATCATAAAAGGCAGCAAATGCAGGTGAATGGATCCGAAAGACGGAAAAAGAAGCCGCGAGTCGGACAACGGAGATGGAAGCAGACAGGAAGAGGAGACTTGTAGCGACATTGAATGACGCTTGCGTACGAGAGGATGAAAGAGACCGACCAACATCGGTATAGAGGAACAGAGAGAGGCGAGAAACGAAACGAGGGGAGAATTAACACGCATGCAAGAAAGATAACAAGAGGCTGGTAGAGCAAAGAGAAGGGAGAAGCCAGGCTACAGAGAAACGTTGGAGAGGGGAACGGTCTATAACGCAGGCAGACGGAGCCAATCAGGGCGCAATGCGATTACCTTAACGAGAAATCCGATTACTTATTCATTCGCCTAACTCGAAATCAGTTTAACTAATCGTTTAATTCGGTAGCTACCCCCCTACGAGCGAGCGTTTTCGAGACAGACACGGGCCGAATTCTCTCTGTGGATGTTCGTTGGGTGTGGTGGCCATGGGATGGATGGATCTCTCCATCCAGCCTTCTCTGGCTGGCTAAATAGAGCCGCACACGCGCAACCACCGTCGTTTCTACACGTGCTGTATTACCCTTAGCCCAGAGGGTGAGAGAAGGAGGGATACAGGCGGTGGGGAAACAGGCCAGGAGGAGAGAGGCCTCATTCAATTCAATTACGTAATGAATTGTCGTGTCTTGAGTAAACACCCTTCCTCACCGCGACTCGCCGCCGGAAAATCGCCGGTTGGGGATATGTTCTCCTCGCGCGGAGGGGATGTCGTGGTGGCTGCGCGCACCATCGTCTTTACTGCATCGTTCAGGTATGGGGATGATGTTAGGGCGAGGAATTAGCGAAGCGATGAAGCAGTTTCAGATAATATCGCGTGAAGAGTTGAATCAGTGTTTTTGTCCTTGTTTGCACTGGTTTATCCTTAATCGTCGACTAATCGACAGCTTGTTTTACTATTCATGGTGTAATAATAATTGTCTTTCTATCGAACCTTCGTATCGTGAATTATTTCATTCATTTTCTATTTACTCTGTCTCTACGCGATAACGTAGCAAGGTATATTTTTATTTTACTTTTGATCAAAGAATGAGAATTTTTCAAAGTTAAATGTCAATCGAGATATAAATCGATCGGAATCGATTCTGAACATTTTTTTCGTTTTAATATTAGAATACGCGATTGATATTTAGTTTTACGAAAACAAACTTGACTTGACTTGCGCGTGATTCATTTATAAGACATACTGTACGAAACCAGAGATTCGGTTGTGCCGAATCAATCTGCGGCTTGCAAACGCTTCGAAATCTTCCGTTGCGTCTCCGCCAAGCTTCCAATTTCACCTCTGTTTGGCTTGTTTCAACGTATACTCACTTCTTGGTCTTCATTTGCTTCTTCTCTATCCTTGGTCGTTTTCCATCGCGGTACATCGACACGTGGATGCTCGCGATATCGACGTTTCCGGTGCTACTGATCTCGTTTGCATAGGCAGTATCAGTAATTCCGCTGTTCTCTCAGAATTAACAGGACCCGTTCCACGGGGTTACTCACGGGGTTTGCATAGGTAACCGGTAACGGTCGACGATCAAAGGAAATCGAATCGGTATTAGCGGGAATTCGAGTAAATCGTTCGTTTCCTACATTCGATTATGTCCTAAAATTTATCATTTTTTTATCATTAAAGATCGTATAAAAGCTTGCTTATCATTTCGTTACAGCGAACCTTTGCCATGGACTCGAATCTTCGGACAAATTTCAATCGAATGACAGAAATATCGATCGATAGATTTTATATTCGTCTTAAAGAAATTTTAACAACACGTGCCCAATGTCATCGATATTTCTTTGTTTCATTCACGTTCTGGAGGACTAAATTTCCGATGTAACGCACACACGGACGAAAGGACGATTTCCGTCCACAAAAAAAAGTCATTTTCGCCATGGCATCCTTCCGGTCCAAGTTCCAAATTCCCAGTGTAGTGTCGTTAAAGGTATCATTTTCAATTAATAACAGAGAAAATACGAAAAAGAGAATTCATAGGTTATACCACAACCTAACACAGCTTTTCTTAGCTTAGCTTAGTTAGCTGAGCTTAGTTTCTAACGAAATGAATCAACAAGGTTGCATGCATAAACGAATTACTATTCCCAGGATAGCGGATATCAGAGACCATTGTTGAATGGTCCTTCGATAATACAATCTGTGCTAAAGGAGAACATCAGAGCGTTTTGGTTTCGAAAATCGAAGGATCAACCGGTCGAACCCGCCGTAGGCAACTGTGCGCAACCTTTGCCACCTCGTATGGATCTCGTTTGCAAGGGTTGTCCTTCAAAGTGTCTCGAATTTGAGAAACAGAAAAAAAAATCGAAGAGACAATTTTTTGGTTCTAAGAAACAATCAGAAAAGCCAAGCAATTGTAAGAAAGAGGAGAAACCGGTAGAAAAGAAATTGATCTGGTGGGAGACGATATTCGGTCCAAGCCCTAAGAGACTCTGGCCTGATCCATGTACTTGTAGACTGGCCCACAGAGAGAGAAAAAAGACGAGGGCGCGCGATCCAAGATTGCGCGATCCAAGATATCGACAGACTGCAGGAGATGTTCTTTTGTATACAGAGCCGGTAAGACGATGCTCGGTATCTTCTTGCTTCGAACCACAACCAAAATCTCCACCAGGATACAAGATACCCAAAGCGGCGGTTTTCAAAATCATGGAAGATGTTTCCTATACGGTGAGCAATAATTTTGTTTCTTTTTTTTGGAAGTAGGTTTTTAATAGTCAGTTAATAGTCGATAATTTAGAAAAATTAATTGCGCGCAATACTTGAAAGCAGGACTTTCATTTTGGTTTATATTCTGTGTCTTGCGTGATAACAATTATCCGTACGAATGTGAATTAAGGTACCCTCGCATGATCAATAAAATTAAGTTGTTAATATTAAAACATATGAAAGTTTGAAAAACCATAAATGATAATAGTTTCATATATAAAATTCTTTCGTAATACGACTTTACATTAAGAAATAAATTTAATGGAACAATTTGTTAATTTCTAGATGCCGGGTAATCGCATGGCCCTTGATATGCAAATGTATGAAGTTGACAAAGATGTACGATTGAAACCGTATAGTCTTCCGTACGAAGAATTAAGACCTCCGGAAAGACAAAGAAGACCATTCAGTTGTCAATTAGGAATTCAATCGAAAGACGTTCTTCTACCGATAAATAGAGACTTGAATTATTATGGAGGTCTTCGACAACAATCGGTCGAAGAAGCTAAACTACCGAAGAACCTCAAATCTACCCAAACAAGTCAGAAGAAATTGCCTGATACTGGAGCCAATTTAGATCAAATGTTCCAAAAGCGAAGTAGAATAGAGCAGCTTAAAATGTATATCAGACAGAAAGACATGTCTTATTATCCGCCGTTTTCTTCCTGATCGACAATGTTGAATCCATTTTGCATGACAAAGAATCTATTAACTGAATAAAATGCTGAATTTTCGTGTAATGTATATTTAAATCGTCCGTGTGTGCAAAAGAAGTAATCTGTAATGTTGTTCACTTAAGCACATCATCGAGGAATAAAGAAAACGTAAACACGATCTGAATTTGTTATAAGAAAATAATATTCGCAGTCTGGAAAAACGTAATTTCCAAGATAAATTAAGATTCGTGAAATATATACATATAAATGTTACAAGTTACAATGCACATTGTAAGGTGTTCTGTTGGAGTTGTTCAAAAATTGCGCGAAGCTATAAAGCGATACAGTGCCATCTACTTTGGTGAATTGCAGTCGATTCTGAATAGAATAAGCCGTCTATGAGCTACAATATTCCCTTCGATGGCGGCGTTGTTGCTGTGTGTGGACCCCTGTAGAGCTGGCTACGGGGCAGTCAAATGTCTCGTAAAGGAACTCCCTCCGCTTGCAAGTCAAAACAAATCCCGCGAATCTTTCGTAATCGACGAGGTTTGTGTTCGGTTCGCAGTTGGCCGCAAGGAGAGGTCGGGATTGTGGGTAGTTCGATAGGTTACAATCAATTAATCCTCCTGCCTGGTTCGCCGGATGGGGACAAAAGGGAGGAAACAAATAAAAAAGAAAAACAGAAAGCTAAGAACAACGACGACACTGTACAGTATCACGACAGAGTGTGGATCGAGGGTAACCAAGTGACAAACAATAGTGTTATAGACGAATCGAATGTTGACGTTGGGATCGGTAAAACCGCCGATGTCGAGACTGTAGCCGACATTGAGAAATGGTTAAAAACGCGGTCGGAATCCGTGTCGAGCATGGATCTCGACGCGATCAAGTCCGGGGTCGAGGAGGGCGTCGACCGGTACCTGGGCGAAGAACTGCAGCACGCTTTTCTGGGAAAGGACCCTGACGGATTGTCGATCGACATCGATCTCTCCGATAAGAAACTCAATTTAGGTTATGATCCATTGCTTCAGGAGCTTCAAAATGAGAAGCTGCTCGACGAAAAGGATAGCTTTATATTACCAGAATTTCAGCTGGATCATTTGGATCCACTGGCGTTGTCTCCGGATGACATGATGGTCGCCGGTGAAATTTTACCGTCGACCAGTGCTCAACCTACTTTAAGTGTCCCTAATAGGGACGTCGAAGGAATGTGTACAGAGACTGAACAATCTTCCCTGATGAAGAAAGCTATGATACCAGATAATCAGGAATTGCAGAACAAGTCTACGCAAGTTGTGGTAGATGATTTGCGTTGCATAAATAGCACGAGCAAAGAAATCGAGCTGCAAAAGGACAATGACTTGTGCAATAATCCTACGAATCTCTATGTGCAGGATCTCAATTCCGAAAATACTATACAAGAGTTGCAAGGTACAAAGCTAGATGAAGGTGATTCTGAAAATACTATAATTGAACAATTGAAAACGAAAGCTAAGGTAAAATTAGAACCACGTATTATTAAGAAACGTAAGAAAATACCAGAAATGATAGAAAAGAGTTATGATAATGAGATTAGAATATCTGGAGAAGATATTGTGGATACTGAAGATGGTGTGATGGCTGTTGTAGCTATATCAACGGATAAAATTTCAAATATGACTCAAATTGTGATAAATACCGGTACAGAGGAACAGATATATCAAGGAAAAACTTCTGAACTTATAGAAGCTACAGGAAATTTTCCAAAATTACCAAAAATAGAAACTTCAACTGTATGGAATGGAACAGTGGAACATAGTACAGAAAATCCCAGTAATCAACACGAAATGGTAATATCTAATGCTTTAGAAGAATTGGGTATTTCAGATGATAACCTACAACCAATATCTGTTAATGAGCATGGCAAAATATGGCTTTGTCCACGTGACGATTGCAATAGACAATTTAGTAAACTTTATGCTCTAAAAGGTCATTTACTAGCGCACTATGGTGTGAGACCTTTCAAGGTATGTATTATTATGTCATATATAATTATCATAATATATATTATATATATAATAGAATTATATATTATTTATAATTATATACATTCTTTGTTTCTGAATTTCCTTTGACCTTTTCAATTAGAATTGTATTTTATTTATTCACTTATATCTTTATTTTCAGTGTGATTTCGAAGGATGTGCCTGGGCATTTTATTCAGAGTTTAAACTCAAAAGACATAAAGAAACTCATTTGAAACGTAAAGACTATGTTTGTGAGGTAGAAGGTTGTAATCGCCGATTTACTACGATTTATAATTTATGGAGTCACGCGAAATTGCATACTCGCCCAAATAGAATAGTATGCCAAGTGCCAGACTGCCAAGAAAAGTTTCAGACAAAGAGAGCACTGGAACTGCATATGAAGAGTCATGATCAAAGTCATGCTCCATATGTTTGTAAACACGAAGGATGTGGCAAAAGATATTATAGTAGTAATGCTTTGACGTCGCATCAAAGATGCCATAGTTATAAGGAAGTAGATGTAAAATGCTCGTGGCCAGGTTGTGGTAAAGTATTTGATAAGCCTTGTAGGCTGAAAGCACACATACGTTCGCATACTGGCTGCAAGCCTTACCTTTGTACGTTTCAAGGTTGCCAGTGGGCATTTTCTTCCTCTAGCAAATTAAAGAGACATCAAAAGAAACACACCAATGAACGAAAATTCGTGTGCGACATACCTTCCTGTGGAAAAGCATTTATGAGATCAGAGCATCTCAAGGAACATAGATTAACTCATAAAGAAGGAAGGTACTTTCAATGTTTTATATGTAATGCAAAATTTTCTGCAAAAAGTAGTTTGTACGTTCATATAAAGAAGCATCAAGTTAAGGAAGAGGTAAAGATGAACTCACACAATAACGTCAATAGTCGAAGCAAGAAGGTACCATCCATAATAAAATCGAAAAGAAAGTCGATAGATCTGAATGTAAACGTAGCATGCCTAAATACATCTACAATAACAGAAAAATCTGAACGCAATGATACAGTAACTCAAAATAACAATGAAAGTCAAACTAAGGACGATACAGTGCCTCCACGAGATCAATCTAAGACTTTATACCATTGCCCAGTTGAAACTTGTACACGTTCATATACTACGAAAGCTACGCTAAGAGCACACATGTTAAAAGTACACGGTACTCCTGTTGATGAGTGTGGTAAAACAGCTAATAAAATACCTGGGGATTCTGTTTGTAACATGGATTACATTTTATATACTGGTCCTTCAATATCAGAGTCTACAGAGCAAATGATAATGGTAGCACCTTGCGATGCGGTTATTCTCAGTACTTCTTCGGAAACGGATCGCTCTCTTCCTGAACCAGAACCGCCGCCTCTTAATAATGTACTGAAAACATCGGAACCTTCTTCAAACGCTGCTACACATAAACCATTATCTAATCAACACGTGAGAAAGGATCAGGGCTCCGCACGGACTGATCTGACATTTTCCGATGTGTGGAAATTAAAGGCGAATGGTGCTGTGTTGGATTCAGTTGCCGGAGCATCCGATGTTGTGTTAGGTACAAGTGAATTAGAAGAGGGTCTTTTGCTCACAGAGGAATTGCCTTCAATGTATTATCAAGACGATGTAGTAGGAACAGAGTATCAGGTACTGTTACTGGATTCGGTACCATCTGAAAATACTATAAATCTACGAGGACTCGAATAATACATGTAATGTACTTCGGAAATGGGTGAAAAAACTGATCATTGTTATTTTCTAATATAGGATAAGTTTTAATATGGTCTGTGATCAAAGGCTAGTATGAGCCCCATTCATTTATACTACAGTCCATAATTGCTTCAAATCGTTATTTTATTAATAAATTATTGCTATTTTTCCAAAAAGTTTATTCATTGTTCTTCTATTGTATATAAAATTCCTAAAACCTTGTGTATATAAAAGCCAATGTATAATAAGATTTGTTTACTAGTGTTAAGGAACTGAATACACATTTTGTAAAATGTGAGTAGTTTACATGTTGTACACTTCATACATTGAGGATTTTTACTAATTGTATAACAATTCAATAATTTCAGCATTTAATAAACCAAGATATACCGAAATATCAATAAAAGCAGAAAATTGGAATGTTTTTATACAATTGGTATACAATACAATAATTAAAAAATAATTGGACAAAATATAAGCTGCACGAAATTAGATATGTACTTTAATTCCTATAAACGCATTAAGTGCATGTATTAAAAATATCCTTAATGCATTATTTTTATTTTATTAAATATACATAATATATTTTCATAGTGCTAAAACTAGTAGTTTAACTAACAAAATTATTGGCCGCAGTATATTTGACTTTATTTCCTAAATTGATTTTCTATTAATTTCAAATTTTGCTTTTGTAACAGCTTTAATCTTTGTAATATATGATATTTATTAAAGAAATAATTTGAAAAATACTGTTTAGTAACGTTGCGATTATAGACATGATAATCGTGCACGTACACATGCGTATGTTTTTATGTATCACAATTCTGTTAATCAATTTATTGTCAATGTGATATAAACTTCATTGAATGAGGATGAAAGAAAGTTCTCTCTTCCTCCACATAGGCGCTAGTCGTAATTATTGATAGCTAAAAATAGAAAATTAACTTGTCTAAAGGTAGGTATATCAATGCTTTAAACTATAGTTTTGAATGGTACAGAGTTTCTAAAGATATTAAGACGAAATACAAATACATAATACTTCATTTTAGTGAAAAAATGTTGCCTATTATCGCTAATTTTCAGACAATGTCGGCATGTTTCTCTACACTAGACATGTGTGTTTCCGCATACGGTCTTCCTAATTTCTTATCGATCTTCAGATACAATCGATCCTTCACTTTCTCTAGGAAACACATTAAGGAATGCAATATGGTTATAAATATACCTTCGCCTACGCATATCAATGAAGCTTGAACAGGTTTTTTCCAATCGAGGATTTTATAAATATAATGATAACCATTCTTGTCTACTCCTCCAGCAAAATAATATATTAGTGAAAACATGGTGTATAAAAACACTATGATTAAACACCACCAGAAGTTCCTTAACCTAAACGGAATGCTTGTAATACAAAAATCAATTATCATTAAAATACTGTTACATATGTGTAGCATAATGTTTAAAGGGTCCAAATAGTGAATCCTGGGATCGAATATGCTGCACCAATAGGTAATCGTAACTCCAAACGCGATACTAGTAGTTACGACATAAAGGAACCAATAAACTCTGTCTATCAATCCCAGCATCAACGCGGAAGGATCAAAGTCTGATACTTTTTGCAGTTTCCATCTTCTCAATACGAGAAAACCGCCAAGCAAAGCTTGACTGACACCCAATATTAAATCCCAGTTTGTCAAATAAATTGGCCACTTATCATATACTACCATAGGTTTGTAGCTACCGAATTCGAAAATCGAACACACGACTATACAAGCCCAGACCATAAAGATTAACCAACGATAAAGTAGGTACCAGGTGGCTACATGTTTCTGACATTTTGGTTCGGACAAGAGTCGTGAATGTAGTGACTGATCCTTTTTGTAGAACCACTTCCTTGCTGCTTCTTGGCACCAGAGTTTATTTACCATTGTTCGACGACCTGCAAATAAATAATATATATCACTAATAACGTAAGATATTCATAAAAAATGGTTACGTACAATGAAAGTAAAAAAATATGGTGTATATTCGCTATGCAACTTTAAAGTCTAGAACGAATGTTACTATGCAAGATAGATATTAGAAATTACGAAACATTAAAATCGAACTGCCACAATAATTTCTGCTGTTTGTGCATGATTGTTATATTACAGTAATTAGAATCCTGTTATTTGGATTTGAAATTACAAATAATTATCGGGTTATAGTACACATGCGTGTTTGTTCATTTCCGGCAAATTTCCCGCTCAAAACTTTTGAGCGGTTCAAAATGAACAATGACAATACAAGTGATTGATATACGAATTTTCATAAAGTGATAACGTTTTTGTATAAAGGAGGATGATCGTAATGTTGTGGAAATTCAATAGCAGGTGTTGTGTTGTGACAGAAATATATAAGGCAACTGCATAGTGTTGGTTTCGAAAATCGATGATATTAAAAAATAACTTACATGATGAACATTGTAGAAGTGAAAAAAGAAATCGTTTTGGGACTACCAAACTGCTGAGTAGTGTTAATACCATCTTTTATGCGAAAGCTTTTGTTAAAAGCCTGGTAAGTGAAATAATACCGTTCTCGTAAAACTGGTAAGTAACATAACCTCTACGTGTGATTAGAGAATTACCGTGGACGCAGCCATGTTGGTTCTATTCGAACAATTTTATCTTCACCGCCAAAAATAGCGTTTATTCAAATATTATTAAATAATATTATTTTTTAACTTAAATAAAATATGTCAATTGGTCTAGCAGTAACTAAATGCAAGATTAAATAAAATTACAATGTCATAACAAATATCAATCATTCTCCTGTTTAGGACGCAGGTGATCTGACAGATGCACGTAAAATCTAATTCTAAAATATTCTAATTCTAATTCAATTCTTTTTAAATTCATAATTGTTCATTCTTTATATTTAAATTAGTAATTATATAGTTTATATGTCCCGTAAACATACCTATGTATTATATTTTGTATTAATTTTATCATAATTAAAAACAATTTCATACATTTATACAGTCTTTTCGTAAAAATTAGTACTGCAGCATAGATTATAAGTTACTGCATTTGCCAGATACACCGCGACCGCTGAAGGAATTTCTACGACAGCGAACTCCACAAGGTTAAGTGCAAACAAATATTATAATTTACAAGTTTGTGTTAAACAAAGTCGAATATTTGATAAGAATGTATATTCTTGCACAGGTAGTGAATCTGATTAGATAAATATTCCAATGTTTAAGTTTTGCGTTTCGTATAAATTTATATTTCGACAAACATTAAAAAAAATCATATATATCAGTTTCTCAGGAAGTAAACACATGTGTGTATATATATATACATACACATTTCTTCATATACTGTCAACATTTTAAACTAGAGAAATACAAAACAAGACTACATAGATCAAGTGATATCTTAAACATTATATAATTTTTAATAATTGATGAAATAGTTAAATGCACTAGAGGTATAAATACATAGTATCGTTTATAGGTTATAACAGCTTGAGCGATAGAAATAAAAGAAAAAAGTACGCCATGCCGCTCATTCGAAGGATTGAAGCGATTGAGGTGAGACAGCCGTGTAAAATCTTTAATGGCATTGTCCAGACACCGGCGCAGATGGGAGCTGTTTTGAAGTAATTAACCCTGTTAACCCAAGGCTCTGAGGTTCGCACGGACAGCGCTTTAAGCTCACGCACCGCGCATATGCACGTATATATATATATAGATACGTAAGTCGTGACAGCACGGTCAATCGGCCAATACCAATTCTCTCTTAATTTATTACAATCTTCTATTATTATCACTATAGTCACACAACTACAAGTAAAAATTTTTCCTCAAGGATCAACATCCTTAGGAATTCACACTACTTGCGAAAGAATTACATGTACAATCCAAGATTAATGAATGGAAAACCCGATAGTGGCGTGGAAAGACGAATTTTTTAATCACGTGTTACATTGAAATTCGATTAATCGATCGATTATCTCATTCAGGCAATTGATTACGTAGCCATAGTATGGCTTTGATGATAATTGAATAAATCCGTTGATAAATTTAAATTAACACATGACACCCACATGGATCGTTTTATCGAGGACCACAACTTTTTGTAATAATCATGGAAGAGACCTATTCCAACGGTAGAAATTTAAAAATTGTTTGTTTGTAATCAAACATAAATTTTTTTAAGGCGCAAGGTATATCTGCTTGTGTATTAAATACATACAGAGCAAATAGATAAGGAGTACTATCTAAAATAACTTGTTACCTATTGACGAAAAACGTTGTAAATGAATTATGTTGTATATCATGGCTTATAAAATGGATGCAATTTTATTTTCTAGTATCTTATATTTTCTGAAAAGACCATGTATCAAGATTACTACGAATTTTTTAAATGTCACGTTATATTTTTTATAACATCAATTGATCCTACTGGATATTCTTTATAAAAAAGCATTAATCTATTTATAGCGCAAAATTATTGGTTTAGCAAATAGATGTTTTTTACAGATAATGACCAGCTGGGTTGACTAATGTTCTAAAAAATATACGGTGCCATTTAAAAATATAATAGATAAAAAAATGAGATATAAAAAAATGAAATTGCATCTATCCGATGAGTCTCTGAAAATGCAACATAATTCATTTAAAATGATATTCGATAAGACTAATAATTAACTGGTTATTTTATATCGTATGTACTTCTTATTGACTCATTTTGTATGTAGTACTAGTACTTACAAATTGTATAAGTAACACATTGAACGAACTCCTGACTATTGAGTTAAGAACAAGACTGAAGCTCCTTTAATTCAAGCGAAGTCAAGTTCGATTTCTTGATATTGACATTTGACAAAATATTTCGTTATCACTGCGGCACTTTATGAAACCGATCTTATCAATATTGGTAACGATCTATGGTATATATACATATATGTGATATATATCACATTTTCAGATTAAACATTTAAAATTCAAAATTTTCAAAGGGATCAAACTCTAAAAAAACAAATAACATATTTCGAGTAACAATAATTTTCTTTATATAGTGAAGCAAAGAGGAATTCTGTTTTAAAATGAAAGAAAAAGGAAGAATATAAACAGATCACGAACCGAGTTGTTGACCAGGCACACGAAGAGGGAGGTAGACTTTAGCTGTTGAGGGCTATGAACAACGTATTCTTCGATCAAGTCGATCCTCGACCACCATGAACACACGATCTGCCTGCACGATAGAACGCCTGACCCGTCACTGACCAGTCTCCTGTCCAGTCTGGTCAAAACCCTATAGCCATGAGTGAAATCAATCCAATCCGTACATTACCCTTTCCCTTCCTCCACCCTTTGTTAACTATGTATTTAAACCGCCCCTGGACGACCAGCTTCACTGCACACATTCACAGAACGTACGGTCTTTCGTTCAACTATCACGGTTGATAGCTTTTATTTCGAGGACATCCGTGGAATCGAATCCTTTTCACTTCATTATTTTGGCCAAATATATATAGCTCATTTATAATTTCAAGTTAAATAATTAAAACTTTATATTCGAATCATCAATGACATTCGTCAAAAGGTTTGGAACGTAATAACTATATATGCTTACCAGATATTGAAGCACATGTTATCTTTCATATACTCTTGCAAGTATGTATTATTTGTAAAACACTCATTTATAACACTTTACTCAAAAAATTAAGGAAGAAGGAAGAAGCGTCTTTCAGAGCATGCTGAAGAACATGTGAATTAGTATACAAGCCATAAACCCATTTAAAGATCGGGTTCTGTTTCGGTAACTTACAAAAACAAAAGGAATGTTGATCTTGAGTAGCCTGACGTCACACGAAAAGTTAGTAGATTTTATAGCTTTGGAATAACTGTACGCTGAGAAAAAGAACACAACTTGTCTCTGTGCTTGTCATCTCTATCCTTCAATTACAAAATATTACATTTTTCAGATACTGATCCTTCACTCTAAACAATCTGATCCACATATACCTAATCTTCCTGTCATTATAATATCAGAAGAAGAATTACATTCACACGCATCACCGAACAACTATAAACCTGCACAAGATCTTTGACTCATTTAATCCTCCAACTTTTCTTCTGTGAATGATCGAGAAACACGCATAGACAACACGTGTGAAAAATCTATAGCCGGTTGGAAAATCCATTACGTAGTAATGAAGATAACGCGAAGTCCTTACTATCGAATGAACGACGCGACGTAAACGTAAGAAGGAAAAAGAAACCGGAAACAAAGGAAAGAACGAGGATAAACGTTCGCACCGCATAGCGTTGCGGGTGCCGGGATCCGCAGATGTTCCTTGATCCTCCCGTCGATGCAGGAAATCTTCTCCGGCACGCCATGGTCCTCTATTTCCTCGCACTCGGGAGGCATTTGAGTCCGGCCTCCTGTTCGACGTACGCCTGGCCCGTGACTGCCCGGCAACCGGCTCCGCGTGCTTCAAATCAATATCAATCGCTATGCACCAGCTGTTCCCCCCGTGGTATACGGCACTGTGTTCCTTGCGACCACCTTTTCGACACGTTCTGATAATAATTGCCGGTGAGTTTCCTCCTTTTTATGAACGACTTACTATGTATTTACAGTACCTTCGCCTAGTGCTCCCCGGATCCTTTCTCATAAAAACACATTGATGTTGACGGAATGGAATTTTTTTTAGTAATGAATTTTTTAGAATAACTATTTTAGTATTTCCTAATTAAACATTTAAGCGAAGTTTGCTAAAAAAGACTAAAAAATATGTACTTAAAAATATCACAACAGTAAATCCATTTTCATATCTAAAATATATTTTATGTGCATATTAATGTGATATATGAATATTTAAATATGATATTAAGTAAAAATGAATATCTATTTATGAATATATGATATATGAGTGAGATATATTGAAATCGATAAAAAGATAGAAGATCGAATGAAAAAATAAAAAATTCATCAAAGATTTAAATAGTAAGAATCAATGGATAATCAGTTCGTAGAAAAATGAACTGTGCAAGCTTTCCGGCAAATATCGATCGATTCAACAAATAGTTAATACGCTAATTGCTCGTTAGCCAGCTTATGTTGCTTTTAAATACTCATATTTATTGAAAATGGCATTGTATTATGTAAGGGTTACCGAAGTGTCAATCAGCTCTATTGCGAAACCCTATGTGAAAATCAGTTAATAAAAGATGATAACTTTATTAACGCTAAAGAAGAAGATATTACTTTAATTGTACAATAATCATCTAAAAACACGCCACGCTTTGGAACTTTATTAATTTTGTTCGAGCACATGGTCTTCTATACGTCTATAAGTACTTACATGGTTGCTCTGAACCGAACGCCATTGACTCATAATGTCACGCGTTGCCTCATTCATTATAAGGAAGATTTCTCTAATTCTTTGAATGGGTTACGTCTTCCTTGTTAGTAGATATGCTTTCTCACTGTTTACAAGAATTATGAAAGTATAATGTTTTATTGCGTTCACTATAAAGATAGCTTTCTATGCTTAAAACTTTTCAACACAGGTAAATATATTAGTTTATCTACCCTGCAAGAAAAAAGGGCAGCGTGGTCAAGGTTTTACGCAAACGCAATCGTGTGGTTCGCATCGTCGTTTTGGATGTTTACGAGGGATACCGAATTAGGGCTGCGGTGGGTTCCCCGAGGTCGAATCGGTTTGTTGATTTCAACGTAGATCGTGAACCGAACAGTATGCAGTATTTCGAAGAATTGATCGATGATACGGCTCACTTTACAAATCGCTCTGTACAAACTTTATATACACAAGTCATCTATCTTATCATTTCATTATACGTATACCTCGGAGACTTTAAATAAAAAGAATTTGGAACTGAGGATATTCGAGGTAAAGAGTTAATATAAAAGAATGTAAAGTGGTAAAGTAAACGAGCGAGTGAAAGTTTTCCTAAAGTTCTTATTTAAACCGTACAGGATGGTCTACTAGGAAAAGAAGGTTGACCAAGCTGTGAGGTGATTGGTCGGCTGGAATCACCAGACTTTCGAGCACATACACAATATTCTACCGCACAACCACCGTTCAGTGGTTGCGTGTGATAAGGTATTGAATAGTCTCAGCAAGCAGCAACGATGCAGCAATTTTGCTGATTGCAAACACGTACGCGGTAGGTAGTCTTTTGAAACTTGTTAAGCGTATGACGTGGTCTTGATTCTACCTTAAATGATTGCACGCCACCGACCGGGCGTTCATTAGTGGATCGGCTACTAGATGATGATGGAGCAGTCAAGTGTGCGTGTTTTCGGCGTTATGCAACTATGCAATAGTGCGTTAAAGCATGGTCAAATTCCGGTAGATGCTTCGACGCTCCACGTCTCTTATTTATGCTGTTATATGTGAATTTCACTCTTCCCAGTTAAAAAATCTGATGAATTTGAGAAAATGAAAACGACACTCGGAATCTCTACAAGAATGTAACTCCTATACGCCTATGCATTTTTTTTATGGTTACAGAGATCTCCGGTTACCCGTGTATGCGTACGTAAGCGGTTTACGCGTATCATTAGTTACCGGTAGTAAGACGTTTTATTCGATTAATACCGTGTTTGAGGATTCGTAGGCGCTTCTTCAAACATAAATACTTTCTTTTAATTGTATTAGTAGAATCTAATATGCTTGTAATTTATTTAAAAGTAAAATTAATTTACCGTTTACTTTATAGCTTTATTATATTCAGTATTACACTATATATACGAGTATACAGAATGTTCCAATAAAACGTAAGTTGTCTGAAACATTGAATGGAACACCCTGTATATAAAATCCTAAATAAATAAAAGCAATTGATAAAATTATCAAATTTTCAGGATTTAATGGGTTGTGCTATTTCGAACACATGACCGATAAAAAGGATTTCCTATGGCTGATTAATACTCACACACGTGTAGAACAAGTATTTGGAAGCGTAGTCATGATCCTAACCGAGAGCTACAATTTTATAAATATACGGGACCACGCGAAGGAAACAACGTGGTGGAAGACCGAGTTTTGTGATTCGTTGGTTTACGAGACGACGCACCGTTCATGTACCAAAAATAAGCGAGACATCTTGCCTTTGCCGGTCTCTCGAGATTCAGAAGACTTGAAGATACTAAGATAGAGGCAAACGTGCAGCCGCTGATTCAGATTCACAAGGTATAGAAAACAAAACGGAATGATGGGTTTGCGATACCTCTTCTGCGGTTAAATCGTGGTGTAACGTGAATCTCCATCTCTCGAACAATGCGACAGAGATTCAATATCCGTTGGATCATTCTCACCATTTGCTTCCTACTATGCACCGGCTGCTTGGCTAAAGACGGGTACATGTAAGTAATGTTAATATTTATTATTCTTTCTAGATCAGGAGCGGCATTATTTTGAACAAAAAATATACATATAAATAGTAAAATGATTAATGGATCACGTTAATTGTTTCTGATTTTTTTGCAATGGTATACCGTATATCGTATATCGAAACTGACAGGGATTAGACATTGATTTTACCTGTATTATTTTTTAGTTTGACAGATCGTCATTAATTTACGTTATTTCCATTAAATATCAAAATATAAATATAAATTTAAAATCAATATCATTTTATGGTAATTCAAGGAGAAATACTTTCGCCATTCTTTAAACCAATAATTGTTATTCTAAAATGTGTATAGATTTGATGACAATGGATGTTCTATAATCTGTTTAATTATTCATTTAATGGAACAGAAATTGAGGAGTACATTCATTATTTTATCGCTTTAGAGTCACGCGATGGGCAGAGACCTTGGGCGACGAATTATGGGAACTTGCAGAAAAGGTGGCGCGACCCGAAGAGTTATTAAGCGTAAGTTTGATCTTCATTCGTGCATGCATCTATGTCCATACATAAGTTACACGCGATCGCGTGTTTCTCTCTTTCTCTGTCTGTCCATCGGTATCGGTTGATTCGTGTAACTATTTTCGTCGCGCCCCCGTACATGATTATCGTCACTTAACAGAGGTAGAGGACTTAACGGATAGAGAAGAAGAAAATAGTAAAAGAAAAAGACCGACACAAAGCACAAGGGAAACAAAGTTATTACTAATGTAACAAAAAATCAACGCAGAAAAGAAGAAAATTGGTCACACGAGATAGACGAAAGAAAAGAAAATATTTGATGAAAAAGAAGGCTCTAGTATAATATCAGGACTGCAAAATATTCGGCTAGAATTATACTTTTTAAAGATTTTTCGGCCGAAGCCGAAATGAGCCAATCGCCTGAAATGACTTTTCACGGAAATAAGTCGTAAAAAATCTCGGTCGACTCGTTGATGTATGACGACTTCGTGGATCTTGAAGATATTTTTTCAAACATTGGTACGCTTAATCCACCGTGTGGCTTATTCTGTATGCATTTGAACCATGAGTATTGGAACAGATTTCGATTATTTAGATTTGGACCATCTAGACTGTGATCATATAGAGAGCGGTAAGCACAAAATTAGAGTATTTGGAGTATTAGTATTGGCTGTGCCACCGCTTGTATTACCGCTTACCGCTCTGTATGATCATCGCCTTGCACGAATTTCTAAATGTTGGTAAAACCGAATTTTCAAAATCATTCATCTCCATGAATGGCAACTGTCATCTTCGGATTTGGCAACCTAAATACTGCCGAAAAGTCACATACAGATAAAAAATTTTGCAGTCCGGATACTATACTTTATCTAAGAAGAGAAAGTGGAAAAATACATAAATGCATTACTCGTCTGTGATAAGTAGTAACGAAGATACAATGTATCGACCTACGATAAACTAAATCGCCAAACTCTTGCACTGGTTACTTGGCCGTTAATAACTTAGTTGGTAATTTTGGTTTATAGAGAAATAATTCGTTGATGGGACAATAAATTACCCGTTACCTATATATAGCTTAGATGGCCCTGAAAAAGTAATTGAAATTATGTTATGCAAATTGAAAGTACTTGTGATCTGCGTAGGGAAAGTGTTCTGCGCTTTGAACCGCGATCTCCGTGCATAGATGCCGCCTGCGATACGTTTTGAACAATGATTATGATTGTATCTGCTGAAGCCCATTTGTTAAACAACGTAAAATACTAATGTACGAGTTGAGGATGGGAAAACATAACTCTATAAAAGCTGCTAAAAGTTAATATGTCACTAAACAAGACGTCTTTTAAAGAAAACAAAAATTTTACATTTATGATTAATATTTTTTCATTAAGAAATTTAGACGGTCTTTGCAACAAATGTTTTGTTATGAAAACGAATATAATTTTATTTTTATTTTGTACTGAATTAAACTTCAGGCGTTATGATAATTTACGATAATGCTGTGACATTGCATTCTCGCCAGATGGTTCATGGTTGTTATTAATAATTAAACTAAGCCAGGATTTGTAATATGATAGGCTATTACTTGTATCAATTATCCAAAGTGGATCGCAGGAGCTTTTAGAATTTTAGAATAGAAAAGTACCTGGTTTACACTGTGTATCGATCATTCTTGTCCTTTTATCAAAAACGAAGCATAACCATGCTTCGTTTAAATCGATCGTTTAAATCGGTAAATCGATGCATACACTATTATTATACGTATACATACGTATACATTACCATAGCGATGTATTATAAAAATATTATTATTTAACTGTAAAGTTTCTCCCTCTTTTTTCCTAAAAACTTTGTTTCGATGCGAAGGAATGAAGGACCAGGTTCATTACGTATTGTTCAAAAGAACAATACGATGAGACACGGGCGCGTACGAGTAAAAAAAGGCCGCGGTTTCGGCGCAAGAAATTAATAGTAGCATGGCGTGACGAGAGGGAAAAAGCGGTAGAATCCAGGTCGAAGAGGAGGCAAGGTATAACCGTAGTCCCGAATGAATTGCAGAAATACAAAGCGATGAACACGCGAGTGGAAAATAAGTCCGGGGAGGAGTTGGTGAACATAATCAGCGAGAACGTCGGTAGGATGCTCCGAAGGAAGATGGACGCGGTGACCTGCATCCGGATGGCGGCTGAGGAACACGCAGAAAACTGGGAGAACGATGAGGAGGAGGGGAATTTCACTTACGTGTCCGGAAAATATAGTCCAGTGAACAAGGAGTTACCAAAGATTCCATCGAATATGGAAAAAAACATCGATGCTTACAGGTTCATAGGAAATTGCTTTTATCCAATTTAG
The DNA here is from genome assembly GCF_000188095.3 of Bombus impatiens. Classification (NCBI taxonomy): domain Eukaryota; kingdom Metazoa; phylum Arthropoda; class Insecta; order Hymenoptera; family Apidae; genus Bombus; species Bombus impatiens. The sequence goes on from NT_176473.1 coordinate 147,891, forward strand.
ATTTCTTCTTTCTATAACTAAAGATAGCATATATCTATCTACCTTCACTTTTCACTTATACATATACTGTATATCTGAATTCAAATTCTCATTCTCAATTATTCGATGAAATATAGTTATTTAAAAATTATTAGTCAAGCTGTAAATGACTAAAGACGAATCAGCAAGTCGATTTTTCTGTGAAAGTATATCTATATCGTTTGATGATTACTGTTTATTTGAGATGAAAAATATTGTTCATGAAACGAATATAGTTATACTACGTAGTGGTGTATATGTAATAATATATAATTCGTGCGTAATATCGAAGCATTCTGAGTAGTGGTACAGAATGGAATTAGGCTGAGAAGCTTGAAACGTCTTCGGCATCGATCGTAGGTGAATGTTCGAACCACGAATTGGGTCTAACATTCTGTCTTGGTCTGAATAGTTTGACGGTCGAAGAAATTGATAGCATTTGTTCGAAACATGAAAATCAAATGAGATGAAATTCGAACATGTTTTAAGTTACAAAATACATTCGATACATTCATGATCCTCTCATTTCTCTATAAGCAACAAAAATAATTGATTCCGTATTACAAAACATAAATGTGATTGTTAAAAATATTTACAGAAAAATGCTGCTAACGCCTGATTCACACTTTTACAATATACCAGTAAATACAAGCTTTTCGTCAGTGCATATACCTACAAACGTGTACGACATGTCACCAGCGGTGATCGAGGATATAAAGAAAACCGAGATCCTTGACAATATCTTCCAACAAAACTACGAGTCAGATCCGGCTTTGTCTTGGCAATATTTCGGCTCTGTCACGGGAATGTTGAGACAATATCCTGCCATGCAGTGGAAGATGGATCCTACGCAGGACGGCAAAGGGGGAGAGGAAGAAGATGAAGAAAAGCCTGACATTTATGATTGCAGAGTACGTAGCTGGTTCATCGAGGCAGCGACTTGTAGCAAGGACATGGTAATACTGATGGATACCAGCGGCAGCATGACGGGCATGGGAAAGACTATTGGTGAATGAAATATTAGTATTTCAACCTTTTAATTGTAGGATGGAGTTAATTTAATTTAAATGAGAAATAATTTCCATGAGAATATTCTTTGTAATCGTAAGGTATGATAGAACTACGTTAACTTTGATTCAGTTTTAACATTTTTTAAGAAACTGTTTAGTTTCCCTTCAATTTATGACTCTACGTATTTCTACGTACTCGTATATGTACTTTATGCGTTAATAAAATTTGGAACTTATAACGGTCTGACGCGACCACGGAAAATGTGTTAGAATCAAAATTAGAACGCATTTGTGGTTGCTCCGTGTAAACTATGTAATGCATGTTTGGAATGCACCGCGAATCTGAGGTTACACGTGCAGTATTTAGTGAGGATAGAGTATATTGACGCAATCGTATCGCATAAATCTTCGCAAAGATTAAGTAATCTTCTCATTCTTGGTATAATATAATCACATAAAAACAATTATCTTAATGATGTGAAAACTAATATTAGTCTAATTTCCTTTCCTTCCTAGGTGAAATATTCAAGATACTTATCTCCATTCTTTCATAAATATTTTTTCAGCAAGGACAACAGTGAACGCAATATTGGATACTCTTTCAAATAATGATTTCGTGACTGTATTGAGCTATACAAACGTGACATACGATGTGGTGCCCTGCTTCAAAGACATGCTAATCCAGGCTACTCCAGAAAATGTGTACACTTTCAAGAATGCTATAGCAAATGTTAAAACAGAAGGACTCGCTAATCTAACAGAAGCATTCACTAGAGCTTTCAACCTACTAAGCACATACAGAGAAACACGCGGGTGTGGTGCAGACACATCGTGCAATCAGTTAATTATGCTTGTCACGGATGGTGTTCCTGGAAATCTGACAGAAGTAAACCAATATCTCCTTATAGAAAATTACGTTATTTATCTAAGCTGCTAATTATCTCCTCGTCTTTTTCTTTTAAAACTGTAGATCTTTTCTGGAGCACATTTAGTAAGAAAAAAGCGATTTTATCTGACGAGATAATTACGCCTAAACAGATGATTAAGACTTAATAATAATGTAAACAATTTTCTAGGGGATCTACATGTACATATATACATATATATATACTCCAACCATTTTTCTATACATCTATCTGAATGCTATTATTCATAACGTAGAGAAAGTCTCTCTAATTAATTGCTCTATCATAGAAATACGGAGCTCGCTTCTGTCTACAGACCATTTAACCTCCCACTTGTGCTTATTGTAATTCGCCCTGGCTGAGCTACGTTTCCACAAGAATTATACTATCGAGCGTAAGAACATGCTACGTTGTCGCGAAACCGCACTAAATTTAAGTAGGTCCGGTGAGCGCGATTTCCATTGGAGAAAAAGGTCGCGTTTTTAGCTCTATCCTCGACGAGTAGCTCTTCAGTTTTATGAGATCCCACTCGAATCGACGAGAATCATAGCGATCTCTGTCTTCCTATCTCTACCTCTCTTTCCTTTCCGCTCCTTTCATCTTTCTCCGGTCTTCTTCTCTTTCCTTCATCTTTTCTCCTTCTCACCATCATTTCCTCGTACTCCTTCCCTCTTTTCACGCTACTCTGTCGGTCTCTCACATTTTTCTCTCCTTCTTACTCAGTATCTACGTATATACCGATGCTCTTCACGCGACAGTGGTCGCATTTCCTTATCACTCTTTCAAGTGCTTAGAAAACGCATCATCAACGATAACGCCGCGGCACAATTGCACCACGATTACGCGAAACTTTATGGCTGTGAATATGCTGCTCCGAACGACCTTCTTATACTCTATTTCTTTTCACTATCTATTCGAACTAACTTTATTTTTCTTATTTTTATCAAGCAACATTCGAAAGGATATGATCTATATGAATTTTATTTAGGTATTCAGAACATGGAACTGGCGAGATAATGACACACACATTCCTGTACGAGTATTCACATATCTTTTGGGAAAAGAAGTTACCAAAGTTCGAGAAATTCAATGGATGGCTTGTCTAAATCGCGGCTACTATACGCATGTTCACACACTAGAAGAAGTTCGGGAACAAGTGCTGAAATACATTCCCGTGGTCGCACGACCCATGGTTCTTCAGGATGTGGTGCATCCTGTCGTTTGGACCCATGCTTATGCGGACATTACGGTGAGATAATCACCTTATACAGATAACTAATAATTGTATAATGTGTATAATCACGTTATAATTTTTAATCTTTGTCGTGTAAACAATTGATCTATAATTAATTCATAATCAAAATTACCCGACTATTAGATCATTTTAGGTGTTTGAAGAAAGTAAAACGTTTGACTATGTTAACAATCTGTACACATCGAAAAGCATCTATGGCTCTGTTTCCTCTTTGACCGTTTCACTTTGTACATAGTGTCCCCAATTCTGTAAATTTTCTGATTCACCTTCCGCTAGAATCCAGCACTCGCCACTTGGCTGTGGCTGGTGATGCAGCACAAGGAGCAACAATCACGGCTTCAGAAACTTCTGAAAGGAAAACGTCTGGGCGTTCGAATAAATGAGGACGATACCTACATACAGAAGGTTCAGAGCAAGCAACAATCATCCCTGTAGCTTTAAAGCTGCCTTATCGTGCTCGATGCGCTCTTTCCCTTGGCATTTAGTTGAATGTAGAAATAGTAGTACACCCAGCAGATAAATTTAGGCGAACCCTGCATATAATTATCATTAGCCAGGCACTTTTATTTTAATTTCCATTCGCGTTTAATCTTGCTCTTCTGTATCCCGAAAATTAATCCCATTGTAAAATGCGATTTTTTATTGACCTATTATTAAATCGTTTTGAATGGAAATAAAGTTTAGTATTTTCTTTGCATGCGATACTTTTCTTAGGAAATGTAAGTCGTAAAACATTAGTTAATGGCAAACAAGACTGCACAGCATCTATAAAATGTTTAATAGTTCTTTAGATTTTATAGCACAACCTCAAATGTCATTATTTTTTTTTTATATATATATAAGTGTGATTTTTTTACACTGATTGCATCATAGAATAACACGAAATAGAATTTAGTATACACGTAGAGGGGAAAACAAATTAAATCTATACCTATGAATTTACAAACTTACAAATAATTAAATTGTACATCTAACAGCTCCACAAGAGTGAGGACGTTCGACAGGATGCATCTCTATTGAACACGACAGCTTGGCAGGAGTACAGGCTCCTTACATCCGTCAGCACGCCAGTGTTCGACCGTAAAGGGAATCGCAACAATCGGACAAGAATAGCGAATTTACTAGGTGTAGCCGGCACGGATGTACCAATTGACGACATTCGAAAGCTTACATTGCCATACAAGCTGGGCGTGAATGGATATGCTTTCATCGTGTCCAACAACGGATATGTGATACTGCACCCAGATTTGAGACCCGTTTACAAAGGCACATTAAAGCGCAATTACAACAGCATAGATCTCACGGAAGTGGAGATCTTGGACGATGGTCGTGGCCCAAGGTAGTTTCCTTTATTTTTTGGATTTACATTTACAAAAATATAGTACGTCTGAAACATATATAATATGTTTGTTTGTATAGCGTAAAATTTAATAAAGATCTAAATTTTACACTCATTCTTTCCTAAAGAATAAAAAAGTAAAGTATATAATAATCTATTCTAAAAGCTTGGTCATGATAAATCTCCGAAGTATAGCTGTTCCTGAAAGAGGAAGATATTGCTTTCGTGCAACGCGGCAGACCTTAGAGGTTTAAGAAGAGTTTTTATTAAAAACGGGTACAGGAACCCCGGGCCAGAGGTGCTGGAACTACGAGCCGCGTTGGTGGACCACAAAAAAGGCAGCTTAAAAGGAGTACCCGTGAAATTGCATTACGACGACAACCGTCGTGTGTCTCTCGAAAGACGTGACTACTTCTACGCGCCTCTTCCTGGAACGCCCTTTGGCCTTGCGGTCGCTATACCCAACTATGGCACAACTTGGATCAAGGTAATCCTTTCAGGATATCGTGTGTACACACGCATTGCTAGAAGTTTACGGAATCCCGGAGTATCTCGGCTAGTTCCGGTGAACCCGATACCACAAACTCGGACTCGCGTTCTCGAGATTGTGGAGCAGCAGAAACTTTGAGACCTAGAGCAAGCTTAGATGGTAAACAGCAACCATCTGGGGAAACCTCTTAATGGTCGATCGAACGCGGAAAATTCCTTACAATTAATGTAACTTTGAGGTGAAGCTCGAAACTCATGGTTTAACAATCAATGGTTATATATTTTTCGCTGTTTTTAAAAAAGTTTAAAGATACATTCGATTTAAAAAAGATAATAGTTTATTTCGTTAAATAATAGCTTTTTCTTTTTCAACATATTACCGATTAGCCTTAATTCATCCTAAATCATCATATTGATAAAAAAAATTTCCTAAATTAAAAATTTTATCACACATTGTTCAAGGTTGGAGACGAAATCCGGAGGAACCAGAACTTGAAGGTGAATATCTCCGACTTCTTTATGGGCAACAACTGGCGAGTACACCCCGGTTGGGTATACTGTCGCTTTCACTATTTAGAGGGTCACGAATTCAACAGTCCCGAACAAGAGTTGAGACACTTCCTGGACCTGTTAAATAAGCCTGGCTGGCGTTGGTCTGAACAGTACGAAAATGAAACTGACCATGTTCCTAACTGTGGTAGACGGACTTTGTCACAGGATGATTATTATTGTAACAAGGAATTGATGCAGCTGTTAGTTTTCGATGCAAAAGCAACGAATGCCAGCTTCAATAGCGATTTTGTATTGGATGATCCCCGAGCGCGACAGTTAGCAGAAGATTATGGAATTTTTTTAAGATTCGTCGCCACTCAGAGTGGTTTAACTAGGTGGCATCATTTAGATACAAACAACTTACCCGAAGACGATGATGGCATCGTTTTTGGTGATCTTCACAGGAGAGCTGTAAACGAACCTTGGTATAAAGGTGCCATTTTCCAAAATATTTTAGATCCTAACAGCATATCTCTGTCAGGTGATTGGAAAAGATCATTTCTTAATAAAATTGCTTTTCTACTTTCTTAACGTTTAAATATCTATTTATCTTTTAAATTGTTTCAGTTCCTTGGGAAGCAGGAGTAAATGCTACAGTAACAGCTTCGATTGGAATATTCCCTAAAGACGACCGCAAAACTGCACCAGCAGCAGTAATCGGTTTTCAAATGCCAATGAAGGATCTTTATAAGAAATTTATTAATCTAACTTCCGGCCAAACAAACTCAACCTTGATAAACTGCGGCAATTTATGGATAGATTGTTACTTGCTCGATCAGAATGGCTTCATCGTGATATCAGAAGCGCACAACGATACCGGTCAGTTCATGGGGACACAGGAGGGTGCAGTGATGAATTCCATGGTCGGCCAGGGTCTCTATGATCCTGTCGATATTTACGATTATCAAGCCTGGTGTGAGGAAGTTGTAAGTACTTGAACTTATAGTGTATTCTAGTAACCAAAACAATCATACCTTTTCTTCATTTCTGCTTTTATAAATTGTCATGTAACGATTAATTTCCATATGTAACGACAAGATTTTTCCGTAGTAAGACCTGGACAAATCTTATTTCCTTTCCATTTTCACCTTTTTCTCCTACCCTACTATACCCAGCATTCACAATCGTATAACGTATAAACTTCAAGTTTTCAAGTTCCATCACCGAGCGAGAGTTTGTTAAAAGCTCCGTATTTCGAGAAGCGTGCGAGTGTAAGGTAAAGTTTCGAAAAGAAGCCCAAGAAACAAGTAAAACAAATAATCGAAAAGTTCCTGGAAACTGTACGATTCCGTTCGCTCTTTGGCGACATATTTCTAATTCGTACCAAGTTCCACCGAAGAAAAAGTTCTCTCGCCGGGCGAAAGATAGCCGTAACTTGTTGTGGAACGTTTCGCAAACAAAATGAGAAACTCGGCCGAGACAAAAACAATCTCACGGGAACAAAACCGTATCCACAGCGCATCAGCGGTGCGGCCACCTCTCTGACGGACCCGCTGATGTACATCTGGAAACTGTTGCTCTGGTTTCTGTTACGTGTGACGTGGTTCACGACCCAGTTCGTGAACTTGCCAGTCGGTTATGCCAAAGTCCATTTCGATGAAGACGCCCCGGACCCGCCGCCCCCGCCTCGCCCTTGTCTCTATCATTATCCTTGCGACCAGAAAAGGGTACTTTATATGATGAACAACACGATCGCTGGCCAGGGCATCACGAATCATTCGGATTATTGTTCAAGGCCGTTCTATGCTCGTAGGGTCAGTGTCTTTCATTCTACCCTCGAGTGGAGTATACTTCGCCCATAAATTAATTTAAAACATGAAAAAATAAAACACGAATGATATGATTCGCAGGTCCCGCATACAAATTTATTATTGGTGGTCGTCGATGCTATGTATCCAACCTGTTACAAGAGATTAGAGGTAACACCGGTGACAATTTCTCCGCTTGAATACACGAACGGCTCGGAAAGCGCGCCTTGCCATAAAATTCCACTAAACGACCTTAAAAGGAGGCGTCTTGAGGGCTGCTTCACGGAGCACCCCTTGGAGTATGAGATCGAGGACTGCGGAGGGGCATCACAACTGACTGTATCTTTGCTATTATTTTCTACCGTTGTAGCTAGAATCTTATATACATTTATATAATTGTTTAAAACAAGAAGGTTATGGATTCGTTTGACGATATTGATTGCCTTGAGTACGATGCGAATTACAGTATATAAATGATATGATAATAGTAACGTTGATATTTATTGTGTCGAACCTTATAACTTCTTGCAAAAAAATAAAATTAAAAATTGAAACACGATTAAGATGAATTAATCTTATTAAAAAAAAACGTAAGATTGATGATTACTGTAACTTCGATAGCTATTCAGATTAGAAATATTCAGCTTGATGTTTTGTAAAGCAGACTATGTTCTTTTTTTTTTTGTGGACCAAAGACATCGAAGAACGAATCGATCGTAGCGAAGAAAAGAGAACATAAAGCCTGACGAAATATCTCCCTATCCATGCAAGATACGATTTTCTGTTGGCGTCGGAATGTCTGTTGATAGGGTGAAAGGAGCTTGCCCCAGAAAATGTTTTGTTCCCTCCTCCACTCGGATATTCAGATCATAACTCCTTCGCCAGCTTAATTGTAACTTTTTATTCCATTTTCTTATATCGAATAAAATTATACTCGTTAAAAATGGCTAATCAAAATTAATCAGTTTCTTCTTCAATCTTTTCCAATCAGTTTTTTTTTTCTATGTAGAAAAATTAATTATTCAACAATGCCTGTTTTAGAAAATCTTCCATTAACGCCAACTCATTGGATTCCTCATCTCCTCTTTCCTATCGCTAAACAAGATAAAAAATTCAAGGATGACGATTTCTTAAATCTCGACGATAACCATAACAGGTATTTTCTCAAATCAAACAATAGATTCACTAATCCTTTCGTTCTTAAACCAATCAATCATTATATTTTATCAACTCCGTCATATTCCTCATATTCCAAGAAATCTACGAAAATCTGTCAAATCAACGAAGAACTCGAACGTTCTCCCTGATTCTATAAATTTGCGAAAACATCAGCCACCCACAACAACTACGAGAATCGCCGCTACGAAAATCTTTGGGAAAACAAGGGCGGCCGAGCTCGAAGGTGACTTTTCCGAGAGACAAACATTATTATCAATTTCGTAAGGATGCTTATACGAACGGCGACGCGGCGTCGAGACTCGCCGACCGTTCCGACGCCTCTCTGCTCGTCATCGCGCGCAAGCTCCACGTCTCGCCGAACGATCGATAAACCATACTGGCGAGTACCGTGGTGTCCGGAGTGGAACGGTGCGCGCACTGCATGGCGACGACGTCGACGACGACGACGAGCACGACGACAACGACTACGGTCGGACCGGAGTATCCTTAATGTCAGACGCGAGTCTTCTCTCGGCCTCAGTTTTGTTTACCGTGTCCTCGCGTAAACACCGGAGCGCCGAAGAAGACGAGAGTTATGAGGCTCCGTTTCCTGCCTGCTATCGTCATCCTGATCCTGATCGAGGCACATGGTGACAACATATCGTCCGACAAGTAAGTTCGAAACGACTATTCATCCAGTAACTCGTACATGAGAAATTTTCCATTTTTTCCTTTTCCACGTTCGAATTTTATGTAGTTGATAGAACGGTTGGAATTGTCAGCAGTTTATTACGATTAGTCCACATGCGCAACCCTTGATATAATGAAAACGTGGATGTTGATACACGTTCCTCGTTGGTATGTTTGTATAGGTCGTCCCTTTGTAGTTTTAGCGAAGGTCGCTTGGAATAATTGGAGATTTTACAAGAGACGTAGAATGTTGAAAACGAGGAACGGTAGAGTTTATGGATTTCGTGTAACACGTTTATATTCTTTGTATTATCGGCATTTTGAAACATTTGATGACATTTGAGCATTGACAATTGATACTTAGATAGATAATTGTATAATTATTTACAAATTATATGGGTACCTTTAGATTTGACTTATTATTTCGTGCAGTTCTAAGAAATTTCTTGGAGTTCAATCTGTCTCCAATTGGTAAACCGTAATATTTTAAATACATCCACTGCTTACATAACGTTAAAATAATATAACATAACATTATGTTAGACTAGTAGTACACACTAGTAATGCGACCATTTGAAATTTATTCTCTGTACAGAGTGGGAACATGGGCAAAACAGTTAGGTTTCGAGTTGTCGCAGTTGGGCAAGTTTGTGACCAACGTGGACAAGTTCACCGAGAGCTACAAACAGGCAGCGGTGAAGCCACGTGATGGCACTGCTTTAGTCCACGAGATCGCTAAAGACATCAAAGCCATGATGGAATCGAAGATATCAGCTATTAAGGTACATAGTCTGATCTAACCAACCTAGAAATAAATTCTAACGCTACAAATTTATTTATAAAAAGCCTTTAATAATATAGATTATAACATCTGCGACAATTGGTCAGCTTTTAGGTAAAAATCATGCAATTCGTAAATGTCGTATTTATAATGTTACCATAGAGAATCATGGATGTCGCGGAAACATCAGCCTTATCCGCTCCAGATGCCGATCCTCCGGAGTCCTTCTTATATATCAACGCAAAGAACAACACGATCGATCTGAAACACAGTGCTCACTTCGGCGGTCAAGTCAATTTGACCATGTCGGCAGTTCACGTTCCGACGAATGTCTATGATCGAGCCTCTAACGTAATTAGAGCGATCAAATGGTCCGAGGAGTTGGATAAAACCTTCATCAACAACTACGAACAAGATCCTTCATTGTCTTGGCAATATTTTGGTAGCGCGACTGGTTTCATGAGACAGTATCCTGCGATGAACTGGTTGATGGAGCCTGTGGATTTGTTCGACTGCAGAACCAGAAGTTGGTACATCGAGGCAGCTACCAGTCCAAAAGACATTCTTATTCTTATAGATACTTCCGGTAGTATGACAGGGATCCGCAGAGAAATTGCTAGACACGTAGTGAATAATATTCTGGACACTCTTGGAAACAATGATTTTGTTAACATCATAACGTTCTCCAATGTTACGAAAGAGGTAATTGACACGGAAATGATCCTATATTAAGAGCGAACAGCTAGATTTTATAACAAGACAAATATGAGTACTAACTCATCGATCGATAACTATATCGATCATATTTATGATAACCAGTTATGGAATCAGTGAAAAATGGTATTCCAGGTGGTGCCATGTTTCAACGACACCTTGGTACAAGCTAATTTAGCGAACGTGAGGGAATTAAAGAGAGCTATCATGAATCTAGACACGGAGAAGATTGCGAATTTTTCCCTGGCCTTGACCACCGCATTCGAGCTCCTCGGAACCTACCGAACCGAGAGGGAAGGAGCCAGGTGCAACCAAGCGATTATGCTGATAACAGACGGCGTTCCTTATAACTACAAGGAGATCTTCGAGACATACAACTGGGAAGATAATTCCAACGAACCCTTTAAAGCTGATATGCCTGTCAGAATGTTCACTTATCTGATTGGCAGAGAAGTGGCAGACGTAAAGGAGGTGCAGTGGATGGCCTGTGCTAACAGAGGTTACTTCGTGCATCTCTGCACCTTGGCTGAAGTGAGGGAAGAGGTATATTTAATTATTTTATACTTTAAATTGATCGGTATTTATATTTCAGTTTAGTTTATATATCAATTGGGTGAATTAATTAACAAATTGTCGTCTTTAGGTCCTTAAATATGTTCCTGTAATGGCAAGACCATTGGTTCTCGGTCGTACGGATCATCCAACGATCTGGACTCCAGTCTACGCCGACGTGACAGATCCAAAGATGACCGATTGGTTGTGGGAGCAAAGAGAAAGCGAAGAACAGAAAGAGAGATTCCTCATGCTTCACAGCAGGAGAAGATTCTTCAATGCCGAGGAACGAGATCGCAGATTCGTGAAAAAGCAGAAGAAATCGCACGACCAGAGCGGCGATCTTCAGGAATACAGGCTAATGACTTCGGTTAGCATGCCGGTGTTCGACCGACGAGAGAACGCGGTAAGATCTTCCTTCCTTATACGATTCAATTGAAGCAACTAATTCTCTAGAAACGTGCTAGGACACGTCGTAACTGTTACGTTAGATTCTCTGCATATATTCTTACAAAAAATTATATTCCGTCTCGGATGGTGAAGATTGATATGAAAAATTTCGAAATTCAAGTATACCCGATGCAATTACATATATGCAATTACATGCAACGTCACATGATGCAATATCCATGGTGCATAAATAAAAGATTCAGCTTTAGGTATCATTAAAAATATCCTGGAACCTGTGTTATTACATATCGAGAATAGATTAACGTCCCTGTCGCTGTATGCAGATTATCATTAACCCCGTTCTATTAATAATTATTTACGGTGATATACACCTATTATACCTGTGTATACATTGATTTGTAAGAATTCGAACATCAATCAATTAGTCGATCACGCCACGATCAAATGGGCGATTCTCAGGTTTTCTTTGTGATTATGTATATTATTGAATGAAATGAAATTAACGATGGTGGTATTATCGAGACACTCGAGCAAGCAGGCATTCACAATCATCGCTCTCCCCATGATAACCCCTTTTCACTCCACTGCCTTCGTTCGATCGATCAGACGATATCAACACGTGTCGTATTACCCTCTTTATTCGTTGACGGATAAACGTTTAATCGCGCAAATCACCTCCGCAATGAGTGCATTTTTTCCTTTGGTTTTAAGTTCCTGTTTGTCCACAGAACATCACAAGGCAGGTGCTGGTGAACGAAGCATACTGGGTGACAGAGACAAGAGAGGTTGGCAGCTAAACAAAAAACACAAGCAACGTTGTTTCAATGCATAGAACCCTGTACCCATCCTTTCACCTTATTGTATTCAAGTACGCGACTTGGTCCTTTCTGGTCTCCACGTTTACCAATGGAAAATTTATCTGCCTGATCTAGAGCTCTTCTTAATAGCAATGGACAATTATTTTATTTTGTAATGTCGACGACGAAACCTATATTTTACTGTAAGATAATGTAAATTAAGGAAATAGCAATTTTTTTAAACGAGACGTGGATATCCAGGGATGAAATCGATGTCGCGTAACAATCTTTCGTTACATTTAGGTCTACGTTCGTCTCTCTGGTATCTTACTTTGGTCTAACATTAGTATTGGACTTAGTTTAATCATTAGGTAGGTTTAGGTACTTTAGTCTACCCTGTGCCCTGTTCGAGACGAGTAGAAAAAAGCGGATAATCCCGCTCGCCTGTTGGATTGCGAACGACGATACCTCCTCTTGATATTACCATTATTATTATTATTATTATTATCATTGAGACTCGTAGAAGAACTTCTGGTTCTGCAGTGTCTATATATGTATACGTATACTCATACTGAATACAAGAGAGAATATTTTGGTTGGATATAAAATGAGTACCAAGTACACGTGGTACAATTTGATCAGTTTTATTGAGTGCTAGATTTCGCTAGACAAGTAACATAGTAGAATTAATTCGAGCATCGTTCCTATGGCCATCTTTTTTTCTACTAATACATAGAGAAATGAAAAGACAAGAGAAAGAAAGATAGGACAAAATTTACGAACTTACATTTCATCAGATTCCTCGGTTATTCCTTTGCAGTATTCACTTTATATATATATATATTGATATTTTTATTTTAGTATTCGATAAAGAATCCTTTTGCAGTAAATTTGGAGGAAAATAGACGGCTATCGGAACGATAACGGCGTGGCTAATTGTGATTTGATTATTAACACTTAGGATAGCCTGCGTCAAACGTTTATTGTCCTTATTGTGTATCGTTCTTATTATTATCGTTATTATTGAGAACGTAGTTGAGCTAGTTATACGTCCAGCAGTATCGTCAGTGAACATTATTATTATTATTGCTATTGTTTTTTCTTTTTTAGTAACTATCGTTATTTAATTCTAGAACGTGTGTCATTAGACGAATTTATTGTGATAGCGTTTATATTGGAGAAGGTAGATACGCTTATGGTTATGCGACTTGGGATGATGATGATTTGTAATTAATTTTGACACACAAATTAATCATTTGTTTACTGGATTTCATTAAAACGTTGTCATGATTCTTTGTGTAGACACGAATCGCAGATCTGCTCGGCGTCGCTGGTACGGATGTTCCTATCGAAGAGATACAGAAACTCATGATGCCACATTTAGTGAGTAGACTACATTTAGCGTTTCCTTCTATTAGAAATAAAATATTAATTGTCACTTTTTATTTTCAAAAACAGCTTGGCGTCAATGGATACGCGTTCATTGTGACAAATAACGGTTTCATCCTGATTCATCCGGACCTCCGACCAGTGGTAAGGAATTTTCTTCATATTTAACTTCTCTTTAAAATTATTTGATATCACTCGAAATCACCTAACGAATGCCATTACAGTTATTTATGGTGGTGGAAATATAGTTTCAGGGCATCCTAAAACCAGCGTACAATAGCGTCGATATGGCGGAGGTTGAGCTGATGGATCAGGATAGGGAACCCAGGGAGTTCGATGAAGGAATTATTACGGTACATGTAAATTAGCTTCTCGAAAAATAAATAATTCCTACTACTATATATGTAATAGTCATTTATCCACAGCTTCGGGATGACGTGGTCGACCAAAAAAACGGTAGCGTGACACTGCACACGAAATATCATTACGATGATATGGTGAGTTGTATTAAGATCGGTATTATAATTAGAACAATATAATATCAGAAATATTAATTTTGAACTCTTCTGTTTCTTCTGGAGAAACGTGTGGGTAGGGTAAGGAGGAAGTACGATTACACAGGTATACCAAATACACCATTCACGGTGGTGGTTAGTCTGCCGGAACATGAACACATTGGAAATTATCGCGTGCACGCAACCGAAGAAATACATCGTTCACACGTTAGTGGTACGTACGTTCGTAGAATGCATTTCAATAATAACTAAAATAATGTTTCTTTTTTGCATTCTTGTAATTCCCCACATTAGAGACAAATCTCGTTAAACCAGCAACATTCAAGAATTAAAATAGTCAGACGCATCTGCGGGCGCTGAACTTTTAATAATCGAGAGAATTTCGTCTCGAAACTTTTCAACGGTGCCTGTAAATAGAATTCGATGTTTTATTCAATAGCAGAGATATATATGCAACGTGAAAAGTTCGGTAGAAGTTTGATCGCAAACTTTCCACCGAGCATGCACATTTGCGGGAGAAGCTGGCAACTTTTGCCTGCGTATATAATCAAAAAGGCCGCGGAAATAAAGTTATCTCTCCCTCTTGGACATACAATCATGAGAATGTTCAAACTTCTGGTCTAAATCTCAGAAACTCTTCGGATACTTTACGTCTCTTGTACGAATAATTCTTTAAACTTCTTCTGATCAATACATTGCGATCACACTAATTTAATTCATCGTTACATTACATTTTCGATTATTTGTTAATCATATCTTAATAAGATTTCCCGTTATAGGCAAGAACGTGTCTGATTATTTCACTGGTAAAAACTGGCGGGTACATCCACATTGGCTGTACTGCAAGTAAGTGAATAAATATAAAGTAATCAATAGCCTATTTTTTTACAATTTTATTCTTCAGCTATTTCTTGGTAGAACTATAATGAATCAAATAATCCTCTGATATAGGTATCACTATGAAGACGACCGACCGTTTAATACCTCGGAAGAGCAGCTTGTGCACTTCCTACAGCGAACCCGCCAGCCAGGCTGGAGGTGGAATGACATGAAACAGCCATCCCAGCCACCGGAATATTCAGCCACGAATTCCGGTAATGACACTCACCGCAAATCAAAACGTAAGCTTCCGCACACTTTGTCTTTATCACATCCTCATAAAATGAAATGGTAACTGACAAATTTTTTGATTCGAATAGCTACACCATACAAAGCGGACAAAGACTCTTATTACTGCGACAGGGATCTTCTATTGAGTCTGGTTTTCGATGCAAAGGTAACCCAATGGTTCGCGAATCCCAAAACTGCACGCGAAGAGGCAGGGTGAGTACCGATATGATTTTATTTTTAAAACAAAATAGCAAAGCATTCTTGGTGGATTGTACGCTTTAAAAATATATATTAAATGAAGCTTCAATGGTCTGGGGATATTAAGGATAGGATATCATCTTTTCTCTTGAGAAAAATCGTTAAAATTGTTAAAAAAGAGATTAAAAAGATTGAAAAAAATGTTTATAACGCCACTGTACCATTAAATAGGTTCGGTGAGTCCCCATTTTCGTGCCCTCTATATTTTTACGTTTTCTGCACAGTTCTTCTCTCGTTTCTTTCTTTTTATATTCTTTCCTCTGTCAAAATTTTAACAAAAAAGTGCACCCATTTCCTTTTTTACTAATACTGACCACTTTGACGCCATGCAGACCTTTAGCTAGGCTGATGAATCTGCTGCCCAGGTAACGTCCATCATAAACGCACCTTACGTTTTTAGAAGTTAACCAGTTGACTACAATGTGCTATTGCTTTTTTCTTTGTACAAACTTTCGTTCTACAGTTCGTATATTTTTATTTATCTCTGCTGATTCTTTTTGATGTTGATTAATTTATCATCTCTGTTACTATTAAGGACATACCTTTTTATAACATTCATTTAATGTTTCTTTTCCTTAAATCTTCTCAACAATCTGTATTTTATTCTTCTATTATTCCTTGTACATTTGATTAGTAAAAGGTATTATAGTCCGAGGAAGAAGATAGACCTTCAGTATTGGAACCTTGAAGAGGAAGAGGACATTGGCGACTGAAAAACTGGAGAATCATTTTTATTATACTGTATAGTAGTCAAATTCATTTGTGAAGCTTTCCATGATAATCTATTATAAATAACAAATTCTAACTCAAAAAATATCAAACGAAGCGAAGCAAATGAGTAACCACAGCCAGTATTCCCATAATGCAGTATCATATCAAATATAGTATCACAGCAGAAAATAAAGTATCTTAGAAAATAAAGAACTTGGATTTTAAGGAAAGAATGTATCCTCCGCATATATCTAATACCATTTTTCTTGTAGGAAAGATTTCCAACAACGTTTCGGCGTAACGCTTGCCTTCATGGCCACCCATAGTGGTCTGACAAGATGGAAAGACTTCATGATAAACGAAGAAGAAACTATTCCTGATGATCACTTCAGTAAGATGTATCCCAGAGCTATCGACGAAGTGTGGTACAAGCGTGCCGTGGAACAGCACTACGTGAATTCCGATAGCTTCGTCTTTTCCGTGCCAATCGACGAGGAAGGGGCAGACAACACTACTCTTGTCACTGCTAGTCGTGCCATATTTATCGGTAAAGTGTCGCGTAAAAAGATAAATAAATTTGAAGAAATTAAAAGAAGATTAAAAGGTTGAAAGTGACCTAAAACAAATTTAGAAGTTGTTCGGAAGGATAGATCGGATGAAAATATTGAAGTCGATTATTTATTTTATTCTTCAGGGACTGATAAGGAAAAGGCGCCAGCTGCGGTTGTTGGTTTCCAATTCCAACATACCGCTCTTCAGGCTCTCTTTCAGAATATTACATTTAGTTGCAAAGGAGGTGAAAAGTGCACAGATTGCGCTGCGGATAACTGGGCCTGCTACTTGATCGACGACAATGGATACGTGATCGCAGCCGAAAATAAATTTGATGCTGGGAAATTCTTTGGTGAACTGAAAGGACCAATTATGTCTAGTTTGGTAAAAGAAGGTGTCTTCGAAAAAATCAGAATATTCGACTATCAAGCAGTCTGCTTCAAAAGTAAGCAAACTAGTAACGATGGAAGCATTTTGTTGACGGTAAGAACATTTTATTTTCTACTTATATTAGTAAAATGTTTATGAAGAATTGCATACAAATATATAATGATATTTTTTAATGAGTTACTGTATTTACATGTTTAGCCATGGAAACACATGCAACAGATGGTTTCGTGGCTCATCGGCCAAGCAGCCTGGGCTTGGGCTAAAGCTGGAATTTGGGAATCCGACTACGCAGAAGCGTATGCTTATCCGAACGAAGATGAAGGTATGCATGAAGACTATCAGGAAAGCGAAGAGAAACCACCGATAGATCCTAAGGATGAGAGGCTATTCGATCAAAAGGTTTTGATCAATAGAACACGACCAGAAGCTTGCGATCAAGAGGTAAACTTCATAAAATATCAGTTGCATTGTGACATATTTTCCAATTTTACCGCGACGAGACTACACCATTCTTCCTTCAATTTTATCAGGTATATCTGTATTTGCGAAACGCATCCTTCAACTTGTCCAACACAGATGTAGGCGCAAATACAGGATGTAAATACATCGTGCAACCAGTTGAATACAGTAACATGCTTCTCCTGGTTGTGAACATTGATGAGAGCTGCGAGCAAATGATGATGCCTCCTTTGAGCGTCATTCCAGAAGAAATAATCTACGAGAATAATTCACTGGTATGCCAGAAGGCGCTCACTTCATTAAAACGAAAGAGACCTCAATCCTGTATTCGTAGTCACGCGAGGGAGAGCGAGATCAAAGATCTTTGCGGTTTGGCTTCGAATGTGGCGCCGAATGTCTACCTCCTTCTTCTTTTATCATTAATTTACACTTTGGTTCATCGACTCGTTTTTGGTCAACATTAATGTTTCATTGGATCGATTTAAGACGAAAGACAAGAGATAGAAGGCGATTAAAATTTCAGTTACAAATTTACACGCTGCTGATTTTTTCGGAATCGATTATCAAACGGAACGATTATCTTCACGGCCGTTCATGCTATGCAGTATATAGATGTCCTTAGAACGTTTTTCGGGTTCGCAAAAACGTATTACATTTATCAACGTTTTACGAAAAGCTATTAAACGAAAGAAAAGTACAATTCGTAATTATTCGTTACGAATCGATCGATATTCTTTTTTTCGTTTTTATAGTTATCGCGATTTCAAGATGTTCTAGTGTTTATAGCGACGCTATAATAGGGAGATATTCTCCGAGTCCTGGTACTGTCTCCTTAAATGGTACTTTGACGATGGTGCAAGCAGGGTCTGCACCTCTATACTAATTGGTCCAATCATCAATGTACCTCAAGGATTATACTATGTCACGGGATCAGGGTTAACGAAATTTAAAGAGGATGTATACCCGTGAATCGGTGCCGAACTAGTCCTAAAAAACAATCTTACTGCCTGAAACGCAATGCGGTGTCTATTTCATATACGTCCCTGCTCTGTTTCTTCTTTTTATCCTTCCCTTCGCTTTTATTCATTCGATTATATTTCTTAGACTTGTTATAGATACTTAATCAAATTCTCGAAAATTTTACAGCGCTTATTCTTTGCCCGTATGAGTGGAATGGAAAAAAGGAAGCTAACAGATGGATATAATCAAAATTTTATAAATCTACATAGATCGGAAAAGACGACAAGAAAGCAGTAGTCAAAAGTATACTTTCTTAACAAAAAGAAATATCGCGTATAGAAATATTGAATAAGGAAACGTAAAATACATTGCTCATTCAAATACTGTCGCTGCTAGTTACTCTACAAATCATACACTCGACCAATCTTGCGTAGGAAGAAAATTCTAGAGCGGTCGAAATACATATGACGCGTTTAAGATCTAGATTTAAAGTGTGGTACAAAGGAGGAAGTTAATTCACGCGAGAAACGCTCGTAGGTGGAGGACGCACCTACATTTCGTGGGATAATCGGTTGAAGGAAATTGTGAGGAAACGATGAAATCGCATTTACCACGAACTTAATTCGTCACGGTCGCTAATGTTAATTTTTGGAGCATTCAACTATGTAGAATTTTATAGGAAACTACGTATATGCGAGCAGGGTCGTATATAAGAGTTATACTTTCATGACACTATGAAACACACACACACATACACACACATACACACAGCGCTTTGTACATTAACCGATGTAAAACGTGTCGTTTGATATTTATAGAGATTACGAATATTAATTTTGTATATTAATGTATTATATGAGAGTTACAAGGATGTGTGCCTTTGGACACGCGGTTACGAGACAAAACAAAACAAAAGTAAAAGAAAAAAAGAAACAAAATCTTGTTGTATGTTTTTCAAATAAACAACTGATCTCTCTAATTCAATAACTTCTCTGCTTCCTTAAACGAAACAGAAAGGTTTTATTGATAGAAGACGTGGCGAGTTTTCATCCGAAAAACAAATGATGTTACTTGTATTACACAGAGTTTATTACAATTTGCTATGTACAATGGCTTGCCTATGTAAAATGAAAATCATTTCTTATCAAAATGGCAAATGTTGGACTAGTGTTATTTGAATTGACTCAACATCTCCTCTATAATCTCCAGCGTGGCCCTCGGTTGCATATCCTTGTAGAGCCTATCCTCCAGTATTTCCAGATCTGCTCCATTTTCCATAAATTCTCTTAAATTGTGCATTGTGCCATTTGATATTCTATGATCCGTAATCCGATCTTGATTGAAGTTATATGTTCTGATTTTCTCGTTTCTCAATCTCGACCCCATTTGTTTCTTACGTATTTTATTAATAAAGGAAACCTGTTGGTCCAATTGTTCCTCAAACAATATAGTTTTTAGTTTTGTTAGTGCTAACTGTTTGTTTTTTATTTGAGACCTATTGGTTTGGCAAGTTACAACTTTACCAGTGGGTATATGAGTTATTCTAATTGCAGAATCTGTAGTATTTACATGTTGGCCTCCAGCTCCAGATGCTTTTTTTGATTCTATTATCAAATCTTTCTCATCTATCTTGATATCAACATCCTTGGGTTCTGGTGTGATTATTACAACAGCTGTACTGGTATGTAAACGACCAGACTTCTCTGTTGCTGGAATCCTTTGTACTCTATGTACACCACTTTCATATTTTAATTTCTTGAAAGCATTGTTATCCATTATTAATAAAGTAGCTCTCCTTAACCCACCCGTGTCACTTTCAAACTGTTCCAATGTCTCATAACTAAACCCTAAATGATCAAAATAATTTACATACATAACTAATAAATCTTTAGCAAACAACATAGCTTCCTGACCACCTACACCTGGTATTATCTCCATAACAACATTATCATAATTTTCAGTATCTACTTTTTGTAAAATAATATCTAAAATTTTCTCGTCAATCTGTGACATCTGTCGTGCATATGCTAAATCTTCTTTTCTTATAAGATCTTTCATTTCTTCATTCTCAGGTACTAAAACATAAGTTACATAAATTTGTTAAACAATCAGGAAAGAGGGTTTTAATTTACGATAATGTAAATTAATGCAAAGTACTTACCAAGATCGTTCAAATCCTTTATATTCTCAATTATCTTAATTTTCTCATTCAGCAACTGGGGAATTTCGTGTATTTTAAGAATATCAGAAATACTTCCTCGTTTTTCATCACCATTTTGATACGCATTCATAAGATGATCTAAATATTTTCTAACATGCTCATTAGTTACAAATAAAGTCGCTTTCGAACAAAATTGGCATATAGATAGATTAGCCTTTTTGTTGAGGTTAAGGAACACTGGATAACACGATTCGATCAGTTTAGTCTTAGCTATGAAATTTCTACAGTACTGGTAACTATTAAGCGAGCATCCTCTTATTAGAAATAACATAATTCAGTACAAATTATTATGCAATCAAGATATGTTCCTTGTTCATTTACGCGACTTTAAGTAAAAATAAAATCACCTATCTCATGTTTATATTTACAACTGAAGAGAGCGTCAATATGGCATTAACGCTATCAGTATAGAAAACATTAAGGAGATACAAACTGATCTTTAAAAATTATATACATTTTGTAAATTACATATTCTTAAAGCAAATCTAAGTTCCTTAATTTAAAATAATCACAATTTATAATTATATGAGGAGCTGATATTCTTACAAAATCAAAAATAAAAAATTGAAATGTTTGATTAAGTATAATATTTTAAGTTTACCTCTGTTGGTAACGGCAGGTTGTATCATCATTTCGATAGCTTTTACAATCTCAATTCAATTAAGTTTATCTAGTTTTGCATAATATTAAAAAATATAGTACAGGAACACCATCTTTTATAATATTTACTCTTTACGTATACATATAATTGAATTAAAATGTATAATTTATTGTAGCAACAGATATTCAATATAGACACTCATAAACTCAAAAATGTATGGAATATTTTAATTTCAATCATAAAATCATTATAATATATTATTGCTATTTACTTTAACGAATCTATATATTGGAAAACAGATACATACGTAAGTAGTATATGTGTAAAGATTGAAAAATGTGGCATATCAATTGTATCGATTTTCTAACGAGTACATACAATTATATACTATTCACTCTTAATATATCCCATCTTTCTCTGTGTAACGCTATAAAATAACTATAATAATACTTTTACAAGAAACATAATGTACATAAAGATATTGACAATGTTGCCATTTATAAATGAATTAAAATAAAACTTGTTATTGTACTTATACATATGTATCATACATGTGTACTAAAATG
The DNA here is from genome assembly GCF_000188095.3 of Bombus impatiens. Classification (NCBI taxonomy): domain Eukaryota; kingdom Metazoa; phylum Arthropoda; class Insecta; order Hymenoptera; family Apidae; genus Bombus; species Bombus impatiens. The sequence goes on from NT_176473.1 coordinate 170,042, forward strand.
CAGTCACTTTAATTACGTATATCAAATATGTAATATATGAACAACCACGTGTTCAAATTAATACAACGACTATATTTGAAATACAAGCTTTCAATATATATATTTATATATATATATGATGATATATATATGATATATATATATTATATATATATATATATATATATATGAGTATAAAATAATCTATATTGCGCTTAACAAGCTTTCTTCGTTACAACTGGTCAATCTTACTGAACAATTGACCATAGTGGATCAATATTAACACAAAAGAAATAAACAAAAAATAGAAGATAAATTTTTGCGTAACTATATCATTGATGATCGCTGAGGCTTGTAAATCTTATCATTTAAAAGATCGATAATGTCTTTCTCGTGACAGATGATAAACTTGCAATATTTAAAATTAAAAATGAAATCCGATGAATAATCGTAGACAGCTATACTTCATACGGTATGGAAAGCAAGATATACCTAAGGCAAGAGTTGGAGGATACCGTTATTGGTGTTAGGTAAATATTAAAAAGAATTACCGGAAGAGGCATAGACAAAGACATAGATAGAACAAGGCTAGTAGTAGTTTCAGAAAATATAATTGAAGGTACATTCAAAATGTTGCCCATTTCAAAGTAGGTAGGTCTGATGTTCGGGACGAATGCGCCAAGCGTACCGCACGAGAGAGATAGAAAACAAAAGAGAAAGATACGCATACAGTAGACCAGTATAGAGCGGCACGGACAGCTACGATTGAGGATACTATTTTTCATTAAAACAAACACTACGCAAATTTCGAAAATAAGCGCTTACTACAAAAAAAGGTAAGTTGTAAATTGTTCGACGATTTATTAGAAAGTTTAATAGAAATTAATAATCTATCCGCTGCCCAATTAACGGGGCCGCGATGGAAATTGATTTTAATGTATTTATGTGCAGGCTTATAATATTATAACGAAGTCATGGAACCTTGCGAAAACCGATCACAAGAGAAAGTGCAAGAAGGAGGTAAGATTAAATTAATTTGCATTTGTGATTATTTTACACTGTTTCGTTCGTGCAATTTTTATTATATAACGTCAATGTTATTTGTAATAAAATTATGATTATTCGGTAACCTTTTAAAGTTTTTGAAATGACTCTGACCGTTTAACACTGATTCTATTAGAAGACATTAATCACGTTCGCAAAGTTTTTGATAATAACGTATTGCAAGAATGTAAATTTCATGGAATCCTTAATGAGACGCGCAAGTGAAATTTATTTTATTTTATTAATCATATCGTCATGATAATGACGAATCTTATAATCTATTTATGAGTATTAGATATATAGTTTTTAGACACACAAGATATATATTTTTTAAAATAAAATTACGTGTCATTTTAACAATTATTTTATAATAAATATATTTCATTAAAAATAAAAAATAATGTATTTCAATAAATTAAAAGTATATCTTTATATATATATATACTTTTTTAATAGAAATATTTTTATTTTTAGTATATTCATGCTTATTATTTATTATTATTATTATTATTATTATTATTATTATTATTATTATTATTATTATTATTATTATTATTATTATTATTATTATTGTTATATTTCACATATTATAATTAAAAATAAATGATATAATATATTTAAATATAAATATTAACAAATTTCATAAACTCTAATAATTAAAAATTATACCTGAAGAAATCTGAAATTAAAATCCATTTTTCAGAATATGGCTTCTTTTGGCAAGATTATCTTGATGCTACAAACAGTGTTGAGGTACCACAAATTATGTTTCCACATGTTGAGCTAACACTTCAGAGTGGTATTGAAATTGGCATGTCCCTTGAGGTGCCAATTCCAAAAAATGCAGATGAGGAAGACACCAATTACTGGGTGGCTTCTATTGTCATGGCATGTGGTCCTTTATTACGTTTACGCTATTTTGGTGGAGATGATAGATCATTGGAATTTTGGTTCAACCTTACTAAGGAAGCTGCTCATGAACTTGGTTGGTGTGTGCAAAATAATAAAAAATTAGTACCAACTGATATTATTCTTCAAAGGTCCCCAGACTGCGTGGAAAGATTGACCGAATTTTTAACAACAGCCCGGAGTGTTCCATCAGAAATGTTATCCGGAGTTAGTTAAACATTTGTGAAAAATTTTATATAAAAATAAAATTATAATTTAGTTTTCTAATTTTAATTTTTGTCTCCATATAGGATGGTCTAAGCATGACAGAGAGAATCAAGCAAGGCATGAAAGTTGAAGTTAGTGATATACTACATCCATATAAATTATGGGTAGCCACGGTAAGAAGTAATGTACAAATTTTATATTATTATTTCCATAAGTACCATTTAATTAATTTTGTGTTTCTTTAGATTATAGAAAATGTAGGAGGACGACTTTTATTAAGATATGATACTCCTGGTTCATCACGTAAAGATTTTTGGATGTTCTGTACATCAGAACATCTTCATCCTTATGGGTTTGCATCTAAATCTAATTCTACTTGGTTTCTAGAACCACCCAGTTCTATAGTAGAAATGCACACATATGAAGAATGGAAAGATTTATTAGAGTCTATACCAAAAAATTATGATCTTCCAGAAGAATTATTTCATAATACTGTAGATCATCCGAAACATGAATTTAAAGTTGGTATGAAATTAGAAGCATTGAGCCCAATTGATCAGATAAAAATATGCCCAGCTACTGTTATAAAAGTATTTGATGACACTTATTTCCTTGTACACATTGATACATATGATGAGTTGTCAAAGGGAATGGATATTGAAAACTGTATGTACAACAGTACAGAGAAAAACACTTGGCTTTGTACAGCAGAACATCCATATATATTTCCAGTTGGATGGGCAAAAAAACATGATATCAAGTAAGTCTAATCCTTGTGACAGCAACAATAAGTAAACTTTTCAAGTATCCTTCTAAAACAATGCAATCTAAAAAGATATTGGCAGAGAGAAAGTGAAAATAGGTATCCCTGTACTTAGTATCAGAAATGCAAAACTATTTAAATACGAAGAAATAATTATTTTCTAAATTATGTATCCTCAGTGTTCTTAAATCTTTATAATTGATCCATGCCTTATAATGTAACATTTTAACGCTTTTTAGAATTGTGCATCCAAATGGTTGGACTCCAAAAGAAGACGAATTTGATTGGGACGAATATTTGAAAGATACCCAAGCAACTGCTGCAGAAGAAAAGTTATTTCCAGAAAGACAAAGTGCCACTGATGCACGCTTTGAATGTAGTATGCGGTTAGAAGCAGTCGATCCAGAATGTGAAAATATCATATGTGCCGCACATATTACAAAAATTGTTGACAATCTTTTATGGTTAAAGTTAGATAATTATGAAAATACAAGACCAGAACATATAGTTGATATGTGTTCCTTGCAAATATTTCCTGTTGGATGGTGTGAATCTAATCATTATCCATTGAAACCACCAAAAGATTATATGGAAGTTTGTAAACAACTGCAAATGCCCGTGAAGGAAGAAAAAAAGACCAACATTCTAGATATACCGATATCTGAGCCACGTTCTTCACTTTGGTGTCCAAAGATATATTTTAATTATCGTTGTTTCACAGGCCCTATGATTTCTAAAGGGAAATTAGCAACCCTACCAAAAGCAGTAGGACCTGGCCCTGTAATTTTAGTTATGAGAGAAGTTTTATCAATGATCGTATCTGTAGGATATAGAAGTGCTCGGATATTAAAGGTCCTTCAATGTGATTCTAAACCAGATCCAGGATACCATTTAGAAGTTTTAAAAGCCAAACATAAAAACAATACATATCGCGCAAGTGTTGCCGTAGTTACATCCGGAGATATGGTGGCTGATTTTTGCAGAAATATTTGCAAAAAATTAATGGTATGTCCAAATTTATTTGGTCCCTTGTATGTACCTGAAAATGAATGTCCGGATAAGTGCCACAAAACATCAAAAGCAAAATTCAGTAAGTGTAATTTCTTTTACATTTAGGTTATCATATATATGGTTCATTTATAATCTTCATCTCAATTGATTTATTAATACTAATTAACTTTTTATTTTAGCAGCATCTGTTGGTACCGGACGAAGAGGTAAGCCAAAGGGTTACACGAGTATTATGGTACAAAAGCCAAAACCATGGGGTGGTAGGCGAAAAAGGAGACGAGGAAGATGGGCAAACAGAGAAAAAGAGACTCAAGAAGATTTCGAGCAAGAAGATGAAATGCCATTTATGTCATTAGATTTAGCCAAACACGTATCAGGGCTTGAAGAAACGCTCGATGGAAGACCACCACTTTCTGAGATAGATATTATGATCCAGAAAGGTTTAGAGAAAGGAGAAAAATCAGATGAATTTAAAACTGAGCCACCTTCGAGCAACGCATCGGATGATTCTGGAAGTTCATTTAACGATAATAGGAAGATGAAAGACAGACGAAGCCCTAATAGTTTAAATAATAAACAGCATTCATCAAAATTTAGCCAAAGTTCCACTGTTACTAGATTAGGTAAGAGAGAACGAGATGGGGATACAAGTATTGAATCTGATGGCTCAGATGGAGAATCAGAATATGTGATGATGCAGAAGAAACAAAGGCGCCCAAAAACGCGGAAACTTGATTCGAATCCATTATTTTGGAGTGTAGATGATGTCTTCAGATACTTAAGAAAAACGAACGATTGCAAAGACATTGCAGAAGATGTGAAAGAAGAGGTAATGTATCCAGGAATATAAATTCTTAAGCGGCATAGTTCTAATAATTTATTTTCCTTTTTCTTCTTTTACAGGAAATTGATGGGCTAGCATTTTTACTATTAAATCTACCCTCTCTTACACAACACATGAAGTTGAGAACGAGTTCAGCTATGAAACTTTGTCGGCACGTTGAACAAGTTAAAGTCACGTTCTTTTTACGACATATAAATGAAGTAGAACCAGAACAGTATCAAATTGTATAATTTTAATAATTAGGAAAATTCAATTTATTGTATTATTTATATAGTGTAATATAGTGTATCATGAAACAAGAGGAAAATAACTAGATCTTAAATGTATAAATAATTACAAAATGATTTTTAATTTATACAAACATGTAAGACTCCATTACTTTTAAATAAATTTTAAATAGATATACAATGTATTTAATTATACTGTTGTATATTTAAATTATTTTTATTATATCATGTTTTTTAATGAAATTAAATGTTACTGACTAATCAGAAAAGTACCTAAGATGCAAATACACATTAAGGCTTATTCTTTATTTTCAAATTGTACAAAGTCAGTATGAAGAAGATTGGACGACCTTTTTCTATCATTAATCCTACTATTATTAACGTTTATATAATATGTATTCATTAAATTTTTATTTTGTGAATTGATAATAAAGCAATAAATTTACAATCGCAAGGAAATCACGTCTTAATATAATAATCTAAAATATACATTTGAGTTTGTCGGTTTCGTGTAGCTCAATCTAAATTTGTGACAATGCTTTTACATGTCCTATAAACCGCACTGCAATTTTTGATACTTTGCCAAATTATCTACACTGAGGATCAAGTGTCAAACAAGAATTGTGAATGAAGTAGAAATTATTAACTTGTCATTTATCCAAAACAGATGAATAGATGCAAATTATATGCAAATATAGTTTACTTCTTTCAATATTTCCTACTTTACTTCCTACAACAACTTTATTTTGATACCTAAGTATAACAAATATTATATAACTTTTAATGCAAGAAATAAATGCGATTAACGGAACGGAAAAATCAAATAAAACGAAAGAGATATGATATTCAGTACGGACATCAACTTCTTTTATCATAGAACATATTCTTTGCACACGGTCTATCAATTAACGCCAAAAGGAACGATGCGGTTAAGTGTTCTGTAAGCAGCGCTCGTTGTCTCTGTGTGTGTGGTCTGAACTGATACGAAAACCAAATATGATTACGTACATAATTGTTAACATATTTTGTATTCAGAGACATGATAATTTTTGCATCTTGGCATTCTACAATACAATGAAAATCATCAATTTTATTGAATATCCATGTAAGTCATAGCATACGGCTCGACCTATATTTTTATATCGAGCATTCGATCGAAGTTTAAATTTGCTCAGACTCAGACGTATTTCTTATCACAGAAGAGATTTGCTTAGTTATCTTGTTATAATATTTGTATCTCTTTACCTGGAATTTATATATTAATTGTTCTCATACCTATCATATATACGATAATATATCGATAATTAATTAATGGCATAGTTTCTCATCTTATACAATCGTTTGTCATTTTTACATTAAGTTTTTTATCTCTCTTTTATAAAATATTATCGTGACAAACTCTGTTACACTCATGTCTCAAAAAACCACATTACCTACTAAATATGAATTTCAAACTTGAAAAGTTTTGTCATATTTAGAAGTTGACAAAGGTATGACAGCTCACGTAAAGCTGCATCGTTTACCTCTCTTTGACACGTATCAAGTCTAAAATATATCACTTCCCCCTTTTTGCAAAGTATACACAGCTGCACTTTAAGATCCTATACAGGCTATACATAGTAGCTACGTTTGCTTAGGAGGCGCGCTTTTTTTGAATCTGGCGCGACAAGATGCCTTCGATTTGTCTCGGCCGTTATTGGCCAAGAGACTATAAAGACTCACTCCTATAAAGGAATACCCACACCGTTTGTTTAATCTGCGAAGAGAAGACTTTTATAAAAAGATTGTAAGTATTTGACATTATTCAATAAAGCAGTATTAACAAACTATATAATGAACGACTATTTTGCTATATAAAATTCTTATACTCGTCTGCAGTGGTCTTATAAATGTCAATTCTTTTCATAGAATGCAGTAGTGTCTTACTAACTGGCCGGAATTCCGCCTTGCTAACTAACATCACTATCCCCACCATTTCTTGGAAGTGGAGCGGAACTTTGACACTATACATATGTGTACATGTACGTGTGTGTATTTGTACGAGACCTGACATTTAATCGTTTTTATAAAGATTGACAAACCTTTAGATATTGGAGCCGTGATATCTTGGTTGAATTTCTATAGCAATGAGTGCTTAAATCTCAATTTCGAAACAAATCGAAGTTTTACAATATTGTTAAGATTCGAACTATTTTTGGCATGATTCAGTATTAGAAACTGTCTAAGGTTTTAATAAATCTTAAATCGTTAATGTTTCGATAAGTCTCGAATACCTTGATCTTGAATGCTCTAAAAATCTTCATAGATTTCAAAGTTTTGAGAGCTCGATGGATATATGTAGATTTAGAAGACAGAATCCCTGGACCTCTTTGCGCTATAATTTTCCAAATAATAATATTAGTGAATTGACAAGTTACAAGTGATGGGTTATAACACTTTATATCTTTACGATTTCAGGTAAAATAGGATAATCGGATAACTTGTAATTCATAAAATTTACTTTTAAAGTTCCATTTGTTTAATCATCAAACACTAATTGTTATTCTTGTCTAAAAAAGAATATATTAATCCTAATCTATAACCAATGTAAAATTTTACTAATAATATTAGATCAAAAGTATAAGAGAACCGTAATGCAGATCGTATCTTGCTAACTGGCCAGGTTTGGTGATGACCCGTGGCTAGATAGCGAAATACTGCTACACTCCTATGTGAGCGGACCTTAAAGTTCAGTGAAAACTTAGCAGTGTAAGTCGGTGTGACCGAAGACACTAGGTGGGGATCGAGTCTGCAATACATGCAACGTGCACATCCACACTAGTGTACAGTACCGTACGGTGCGCTACGTTACGTGTGCGAGTCAGTGGTTTTTCGATGATGCCTTGGTGATGACGGAATTTTTATAATCAAACACGTCCTAAAACGTTAAGATAGGTGAGCTATTGTCATTGACGTGAAGAAACGTACATTTGATTAGTGACGTACATCGAGATATCGAGTAATAACCAAGGTATTGAGTGAAACGAACAAACGAAGCGTCGGCGATCAATGCTAGTTCGCGGGTGTGCCCGTTTGCCCAGCCCCGTGTGTTCCCTTTTTTCCCTTTTGGTCCCCATGGGATATCTGTTTTCTAAGTAGCGGTCGATCGATTCAGATTCCTTTAAACGCCGTAAGAATAAAGCAAACGTGTCGTGAAACAGGTGGACGAACGGAACGGCGGTAAAATTTTCATCGGCGATGTTGTGATTTCGAAGGACAACTTCGGTGAGATCATCGTAACACCATCACCTGTTCCAACGATTGTGCGCGATCCTGAAGCGAATACATAACATTGTTACATATACTTGTTCTATTTTATCTAGTTTCACTGAAAAAATATGAAAAAATAACGTAGATTTTGCATGATACTTTTAAGAAGCTGCTGATGAATACACTATTAGCCGGTCCGATGACACATGTCTAGTTTTCTACATATGTATATTGTTCGTTGGTTTTTTACGCGGAGAGCACGCCCATTTCTCACATCTCCATTGGCAACTATTCGCCAGGGGATTTGAAAATTCTATTTAAAGTTAGAACTACTTGAATATCGTCAAAATGATAAATTGATCATATTTCATAGAAATTTTGCAGATTTACTACGGCGTATTTTTAGACATTTTAATGATTTTTGACGATGTATACCGGATAAAGGCTTGTTTTTCTTCTCTTGGATTATGTATCTTTTTATATTTCAGCTTGAGTTCTTTGGAACGCGGTTTATACCTTAGTCATTGGTAGTTCTAGCGTTAACACATTTATTTCGAACAAAATCGTTAATGTCATATTGTATATTCATTCTGACATTCCTGCGCACGATTCATATTCTTCGTATACGCGTGTATACAATGTGATTCAAATAAAATGCAGCCCAGTGTTGTACCAAAAAACTTGCTAATGCCTTTGCGAATGTCAATAGGATTTATAAAGCCTCTAACGTGACAACTTTAGTTGTCGGATTCGTTTGAATCACAAAGATTAACGTGGATAAATCTATAGAAAGAATGTTCAAATTCATAATTTATATTTCTTAAAAGGAATTCGAAATGAAATTTTAATTTGATTTCATATAATAGATTCTAGTTTTTACCTATATGACGAAAAATTTGCAATTTTCATAAATGTTTTCTTAAAATATATTTTGCTTCTTCCCGAAATTTGTACGATTGAAATATTTAAGAAAATCTTCTACTTCTAGATCAAGAGAATACCGGTCGATCATGAAGTTCATCGTGTGTATTATCTCAACACTGGTACTGCAGGCATCGGCTTTAAGTGAGTGTAATTCCGTCATCACGTTTTATATCGGTCACAATAAATTCGAAGTAATACTTGTTACGATCAATCAGTTTTCATAATAACAATCTGTGATTTTTAATTATAGTCCATATTCTGGATATTATAGGAGGTGAAAACAGTAGCAAGCTTATCAGATGCAACTAGTTGTTTTCACATAAAACAAATTTCCTTTAATTATGAACTTTTAATCACAAACAATTTTTTTTATATCATTAGAAAATTATAAAAAATACATATTTTGCTTTCACTTGCTTTTATAAGATATGTAACACTAAGTGAATTTAGTTTAATACGATTATAATTCATTGAGTTAGGAGATTATATTGTTCTAAGAATGCACTTTAATTTCATAACATTTCACTATATTTTAAAGCATTTCTATTTAAATTTATTCAACGGCTATAAAAACATAGTTACTGCTATATAGCACATATGTTATATATGTAGCAATAACATATGTAACATATTTTACTAAGTGCATATCAGCAAATCGTTTCATAGTGTGTAACAATAATGCACATGTGTCATTTGTATCTTTTATTAGTCCAATCTCCACCACGGATATCCAAACAACCCCCAACAGATGAGCAGTTATTTCAAGTGGCTCAAGCGAAGATTAATGAGAATGACAAACCATTTTTAATTGAATGTGAAGCAGAAGGAGAACCTGCTCCAAGGTAAAGTTCATTTAATTAGAAAATAAATAAAATCTTAAAATATGTCTTGCTACTTTGTTATTATTTTGCAAATAAAAATATAATGTTTAGGAAAAAGATAAAAATAATACTACATTAAAAAGAACTATTTATTGCATTGATTTAAATTTTAAATGCTGATCATAGAAAAACAGAAATTTTATAAAGAATTAATGCAGTAGTGCAACATTAATAGTATATTTTCCAGGAATATTTCATTCATGTAGTTTCATTGCACTTACATGTAAGTCCACTATCTCTGTCCTGCAAAGAAGCCAGAGTAACTGGTCTTAATTACCAGGATGACCTCATAGCCTTAGGGGGTATAAAGTTACTAGTACTGATAAAGATACCTTACTTGTGGTGTGAACTGTAGATGCATGGGAGTGGTCTAACAATATACTGAAGGAAAATAGAAAATATCATTACCGCATTATGATTTATTCTCATCTATTCATGATCAATATCGTACTATTTTTAGCATAACAGTAATCATGAATAATGATAATGTTGAGTATTCGACCAATCTTGATTTTTTATTTATATTTATTGATTTAATGTAGGTATCGATGGATTAAAAATGGAAAGAATTTTGAGTGGCCAGCATATGATGACCGTATATCTCAGCAACCTGGTAGAGGTACACTGGTGATTTCTAGACCACGAGATGAAGATCTGGGTCAATATCAATGCTTCGCAGAGAATGAATGGGGAATTGCAACGTCTAATTCAGTTTTCGTTAGAAAAGCTGAATTGAACTCATTCAAAGATCAGAATCCTATAAGTCTGGATGCAAATGAAGGACAGCCATTTAAACTAACTTGCCAACCACCAGATGGTTGGCCAAAACCAAATGTATATTGGTTAATTCAAGATACTGCTGGAGGCATCAAGTCAATCAATAATTCGCGAATGACTTTAGATCCTGAAGGGAACCTTTGGTTCAGCAATGTTACAAGAAATGATGCTTCTGACGATTTTTATTATGCGTGTGCAGCTACATCTGTATTCAGAAATGAATATAAATTAGGTAATAGAGTTTTATTGAACGTTATCTCTTCGGGAATATCTGCTAGTCAAAATAAATATGAACCCGTTAAACAATATGTGAGTAGAAAAAATGAAGTTGCCTTACGTGGCAAAAAAATTGAATTATATTGCATACATGGTGGAACACCATTACCACAAATAGTGTGGAGTAAAAATGGCGAAGTAATTAAAACTAACGATAGAATAATGCAAGGAAATTATGGTAAATCTTTGATAATTAAACATGTTAATTCGAAAGACGAAGGAACGTATACTTGCGAAGCTTCAAACGGAGTGGGTGACGCGAAATCGTATTCTATACATTTACAAGTAATGGCGGTACCATATTTCACTATCGAGCCTGAGATTATAAATGCGGCAGAAGACGAAACTGTAGAATTCAAGTGTGCTGCTAATGGAGTACCTGTCCCTGAGATAAAATGGATTCATAATGGTAAACCAATATCAGAAGCACCTCCAAATCCACGCAGGAAAGTTACACCAAATTCTATTATTATTGAAAAGTTGACTAAAAAGGATACAGGAAACTATGGTTGCAATGCTACAAATTCATTGGGTTATGTATACAAGGATGTGTACGTAAATGTTTTAGCTTTAGAACCCGAAATTACTCAACCGCCCGCTGATATCGCTACAGTCGATGGTAAAATTGTGAGAATTACTTGCCGTGTATTTGGAGCACCGAAACCTGCTGTAAAATGGATTCGAAATGGACAAGAACTAACTGGAGGACGATACAAGACTTTAGATTCTGGTGACTTAGAAATTGAGAACGTAATATTCTTAGATGCAGGCACCTATACATGCCATGCGTCCAATAAATTCGGAGAAATAGAAGCCTCTGGTAATCTAGCAGTAAAAGAACATACTAGGATCACAGATGAACCAGAGGATTACGAAGTTGCTGCAGGTTCTACTGCAACTTTTAGATGTAACGCTGTTACAGATTCCAGTTTAACGCTTACAATCGATTGGTTGAGTAACGGCGAACCCATCGATTTTGAGATGGAACCACGATTTATCCGAAGTACTGATTATTCTTTAATGATTACAAAAACGACTGAACTAGATACCGGTACTTACACTTGCGTTGCTCATACCGAGTTGGATGAGGCAAAGGCACAAGCTACACTAGTTGTACAAGATGTACCAAATCCGCCAAAGTTAGTTAGTGTTAATTGTGCAGGGACTACAGCTACTATACATTGGACTCCAATGGGTGATAACAGAGCACCAATTTTGAGATACACTATTCAACATAATACCAGTTTCACTCCAGATACGTGGGAGATATCGAAAGATCCTGTTCCATCAACTGAACAAACATACGATGTTCCGATGTCGCCTTGGGCTAACTATACGTTCCGTGTATTAGCATGGAATAAAATAGGTCCATCATTGCCCTCACCGCATAGCGATGTATGTACTACATTACAAGACGTTCCTTTTACGAATCCCGACAACGTTATGGGCAAGGGAACAACACCACAAAATCTGGTTATATCTTGGACAGTAATGCCACAAATTGAACACAATGCACCCAAATTCATGTATAGAGTATACTATAGACGTGATATACCAGGAGAAAAATGGACAATAGAAGACATACATGATTGGAAGAAGAACAGTTTGGTTGTGGATAATCAACCAACTTATCAAAGATATAAGATTAAAGTGGTAGCTATTAATGAAAGAGGAGAATGCAGAGTTGCACCTGAAGAAGTAACAGGATACTCTGGAGAAGATGGTTTGTGGATTTTTTATTACATTTTTTATAGTATTTGCAATTTCTTTTAGAATTAATATTACCTAAAATTCATTTAATGTTACAGTACCATTGCAAGCACCGAGTAACTTTACGTTAAATCAAGTAAAGTCGAGTACAAGCGCACAATTCTCGTGGAATCCGGTCCCCGAGGAATCGGTACGGGGCGAATTACAAGGATATAAGATTCAAACGTGGACAGAAAAGGACGGTGAAAAGGGCATGCGAGAAATCGATATAAGAGGTGGTAATAGGACTCATGCACTGGTTACCAAATTTGTTCCCTTCAACAAGAACTATGTTCGAATATTAGCATACAACGGACGGTAATGAATCTTAAAATAGCAGTTTATAGACTTTCATATGTAACATTATTTG
>NT_176473.1:188251-218349 GCF_000188095.3 Bombus impatiens
ACTAAAGCAACCATCACAGAAAATGTTCGATGCTTCCTATTCAATTTGCCAGAATATTCGATGTTTTCTACCAAAAATCCGTAAAAGATAGGATAAAGAACAATGGCACGGACCCCCTGCAGTTTCATTGGAGACCTTGCTGCATCGTCCTCGAAGCAACGGTGGCCTGTATTATATGGGAACGCATTCGTTTTCCCAAGCAAGGGCTGTGTGACTGTGGACAGAAGTCGAACGAGATGTGACCGATAATGTAATTATGCGGGACAGGTTTTTTGTGCCAGTACTCTAACTTGATCTCTCGAGAATTCCTCTCTCTCTCTCTTTTTTCTTGTCCCCTCTTTCTCCTTTGTCCTCTCTTTCGCCAATATTTCCTTTTTCTGTCTCTTTCCCATGTACTTTCGTCCCTGTTCCATCTTCTTTGTTTTACCCAACTTTCTACCCTGTTCTCTCTTTTTCTTTCAGAGTTTTCCGACTTTTTCGGACTCTTTCTCTGATCGCTAATCCCATTTTTCCGTATTCCCCACTCCGTAGAGATATCATTCTATCATTGTTGTCTACCTAGTGAGAAGAGAACGATGAAAAAGGATGAAAGGAGAACGCGGTCCGATGACGCAGAAACATAGCACGATGTGGCCGCTGCCGTCAGCTACATGCATCGACGTTAGCGCCTGGCTGCCTGCCGGAGGAGCCGTGTGTCCATGTAGGATCCGAGGTCGTGTGCGTTTGTATCCTGTGGGAAAAGAGGAGGTAAGGTCGGTGCATATGAGAAAGAAGGATCGTATATACGAGTTGCACACGCTGATCGGATACACGGGTACGTTGCAAGGTAAAAATTACAATGATAGGTAGATGTCATGTATATCGTACCTACATAAGATGAAAATATATAACGCAAGATCAGACATTATCTCGATCAACGTAGCATAAAATATTATAACGTATGTTATTATGATAAAACAAGAATTCCATTCACAGAAAAAAGGAGAACAAAAGATCATCCAGCGCATAAATTGCTTTCCCTGGATTTTTACTTCCACGAAGTAGGTTCATTGTTCCTATAAAATCGTGCGAAAGATCAACTTTTAATACAATCTATTCGTTACAATTAACAAGCGTAACCAACAGCTGATTCGATTTTGCAAGCATGATCGGACGAGCCCCTGCGTTAATGCGGCTCGAAACGGACCGACCGTCGGCGGATCGACATTTAAAAAGCTGGGGACGGTACACGGTTTTGCGTAATGCTCTGCCGTGTACGACTGTCAGGTGGTTCGTAGCGAATCCAATTAGGTTTGCGACGGTCGGGCAAAAACATTCGATCGGGAATAAACCGGCACCGGTTGCTCCTCATGGGGACGGCCCTCGAGACTCGCTTCCCCGTTCGTGAGCCATGTATAATATACGTTCGAATCAATTGTACGTTGTGTATCGGGACGAAACGGCCTTTCCTTCGTAATCCGCCGATAATATACAGTGCTCAATTTTCTCGTGCAATGGTTTATCGAATATCCTCTAATTTCGCTTGACTATTAGAGTCTCAGCACGTATTCCGGCCTACAAATATCGATTGCTCGATGGATATTCCAATATCCGTGAAATTGATTATTTCTGTCTCCACCTTTTCTCCTACTTGTCACTTATGACGCATAAAAACGATGTAAAACTGTCCTGATTTCATTCTGCAGAAAGTTCTATATACACTATATGATTCTTTTGTTACTAGAATAAAAAGCAAGAAGAAAAGAATAAAGAGGGGTGCTTGTTGTTTTTTTTTTTTTTTTTTTTACTTACCGATCAAAAATACCAAGAATTCAACTGATGGGCTGTTATCGAACCGTGTGTATCTTTCAACCGACCAAACACAGTAATAATAGCTCTGCGCGCGAGAAGATCGTTTCTCTTTTCTGAATTACCCTGTATGCACGCCCGTTTCGTGCACGGCAAAAGGAGTATGAAGAAGGAAAAAGGCGAAGAAGAGAAAGAGCAAGAGGAAGACCGAGAAGCCGTAAGAGATAACAATGGGCCATTTGTTAGATGGGCCAATCCTCGGACACGCAGCCTACAATGGACACTATTATCAACTATTCATTAACCGTTCTGTTAAACCTGTTGCCCGATGTATCCAGAACAACCCCATTCTCCTTCAGGAACTGTGTACTTTGATTTCTAAAAATGAAGATATCGCCGTAGAATTCTTAAGACGCAGTGCATCGTCTAAGATATCACCGATCTGTTAAAGAAAATAAATGGCTCGTTAAATTTTCAGATGAATTACCCGGAACACCTTCAATACAATAGCTTTTTTTAAATTTGTTTAGTAATATATAAATATAAGAAAAAATAACAAAAAGTGCACGAATAGAGCAGTTGGCAGTTTGCTACATATATTTAACGTATTATCGTTGGAGTGCTAAATTAAATATAGTTCCTTTCCCGAGACACGGAGATCGAAGACAGTTCACTAACAAACTCGGTCCACAGCAACGGCAACACATCTATCGCATATCATGTATTATTCATCAACCGGGCTTTCATTCGAACCCCATGGTCGAAAATAGTAATGCAATCGCCAGCCATTCCATTATTACGCGCTTGTTTTCTACTTTTGCGTTGATTTCGGCTAAACACGGAGGAGAATCGTTCATCTCAGCTGCCATAAGTAACCGTGGAATCGCAAATAAACCTGGTTATCGTTCATTATTTGATGAAGATAAATTGTTTCTCTTCAAGAATCCATGAATTACTTCAGTGAACTCCCCGTAGTTTCTAAGAAATCAATCAATCAATACAAAATAGAAGTGCAATAAAAATTTATTAGATGCTGCGATATATAAGAATTAATATTTCATCATTTAAAATATGGAGTTTTTCATTATAGAATATTTAATAAAAAAGAGACGATATTCTAAGAAAATAGATGATATAGTAATGTTGTTCTCTTGAAACAATGAAATTTGAAAATATATTGAGTAATATGAAACTTTCGTGAAATCTAGGTTATAGAATACGCTACAGTATCTTGCTGATACTATCTGAGATACTAATGTCTCTCTTAAGAGAATAATTTACGTAAAATAGCATTGTACTTTACATTTGTAGTGTACTTTTGCTCGACCATATTATCTCTACGTATATATCTATGTGTGTATATATCTGTGAAATAACCAGTACATATGGAGAGCGTCTTGTGTACCTTTCGTCACCTGCACCTGTTTGTAGAAAGTTTCCGACGATCTGGCATGTTCCTTGGAAGATCAATCGCGTCGCGAAGAGTTGCTCGTCTCTGTGAGGCGCGAAAAATGTTTGCGGCCTGACCGACCACAAGCGCCAGAGTGTAAAATCGTGCATGTCGTATATACCACGATACCTAACAAGCCAGCCTTTGTAACGGATTGCAAAACGACCATGGAAATGTGGTCGAACATTCGACGGGAAGAATACCGTACTAACTAAGAAGAGTTGCACCACAAGAGAACGATGAAATACCATCCTGAAATTCGCTCATCTTTTAAGATATGTCTCAAAAGTATTATGTAATAGGAACTACAATAAGAACTTAAAATACTTGATAAATTTATATTTAATTTTCGTAGCAATCTCTTCAGAAGATTCTTCGTTGTTGTTACGATATTTCTCGTGAATAGTAATCCCCTTTTGGAATATGTGTTCTGACCAAAAGTAAGTTTTAAAGATTTTGTTCCATCTACAAGATTTTTATTACCAGAAATGTAAAAGCAGTCCTGGAATAGTAGAGTATGTTACTTTGAAACAGTTGTGCGAAATAGCAGGTATTTGAAGTGCTTTATCGTCGATCGATCGTCTCTGATCGATTTCTGACACCTCACAGATTATTCAAGAGATTCGAGAGAAGCTGAAAGATAAGTTAACAGCAGACTTGGTGTCAAGCTTGGGAACAAAGTCCACACTGCAACAGTGAATTCTCTTTGCCGAATGCAAAGACAGACGGGGGAGGGATAAGGAGGGGAATAGACGATGAAGTACGAAAGAGAATGGAGAGAAGAAACGAAGAGGAGGAACCCGGCCAAAGACGTTTAAAAACTGGTTCCTTCCACCCATTTCTTTTCACCTTATTTGCTAATCCGAATTCTGATTTCCATATATCCGCGTATACAATATTCGAGTCCCGAGGAGATTGATATCGACTGATAAACCATAAAATACGTCAACAGGACTGTCTTTGATTTACCAAATAAATACCAGATATTTATCTCTCCAAGAAACGCGTCCGTCTTTAATAAGATCATTCACAGACTCGTCGAATACAAAGAATTTCGTAATATCGCGATTGTTATGCAAATAATTGTATTTAGATGAATTCTTTTTATATTCGATATTCGATAGATTTTATTGATGACAATGGCTGTATTGCAATTATGAATTGCAGTCAAGGTAATATTCGAATCAATTCAAATTTAAATTCACAGCTTTGTTCAATGAGGACTTATATATTACATTTCGAAGCTGTTCTTAACATTAAATATTTACTACTATGACCTACGATTTGTTATGCCCTGTTCTTATTTTTCTTTCAACAAATAAAAAAATATTCAATGGATTAAGAATGATTTTTTCATATTTTCAGCAAATTCAATACATTTTGTTAACAATGAAAGATCACGATGGCAAGCAATGTAGCAAAATTAAAAAATATTAAAAATGTCAAAGAAGAAGTTAAGAAAATCCAATGGAGATTATGTCAGAAAGTATGATCGGTTAAGTTTCAAAAGAAGCATCAAATATCGATCTTGCGAATCGTTGTGCACGCACCCTTATCCCCAAACGTATCGGGACCCCTTAAGAGATAGAGATCTTGCTCTCAGACTCACAGCAAGAAGACGGGCTGCTGTAGACCTTTTCTCATTGAGTCAGTCAGTCAGTCAGTCAGTTTGCCGCAGCAACGCGGCCTGTACGAACGTGTGCATACGCGTCTTGTTGACTTAACATCGTGTGATCGTACGGCTGCATTATCGACAGAGCTGGCAGAAAGCTACAGCGAGACATCGGCGAAATTGGTCGTCGGTCAACCGGTCGTTGGTCGTTCCCTTGATCGCGAGATCTGATCCCCATTGAAGCTTCGCATACGTGTCTCTCTGGGTTGTGTCAGCTCATTAAATTGCGTGCGTGAGAACGTGCTCGTTCGTCTCGAGTTTCGCCGTGAAATCCCAAATTTCACGCGTCAAATCGTGGCGTGTTCCGTCGGGCTGCACACACCAAGACACACGAGTGTCACATACACCAACGAATAGCTTACGCTTACAAAGAATCATACAGAAAGAGAAAGATTTACATAGCCACAAGGGGGCTAGTCATAAACCGTGCAACACCTGGCGGCACGTCGTTAATTATGCAGTGGGCCGCAGCCGCCCTGGCCTCGGCGGCGATCGCTCTGCTCCTGGACACGGCGGCCGCGAGAAATCACCATCGATCCGGCAATGGGCACAAACCAACCGGTGACATCTCCCTATGGATCGACCAGCAACAGATCAAAATGTTCAGCGGTAAGTTGGTTTACGGATATCGATACTACCGCGCCACGAATATCCATCCGTGTTGAGTGCCGCATTTTTCTTTTTGCATATACTGTGTTATTTTATTCCTACAGTATTTTATTCTTCTTGATATTCTTATCATATTGGTATTAAAAGAAAAAAATACATATTGTCATTCTAAAGAATTTATTTGATATTGATAAAATTGCCATTTTTTGGGATGCTGTTGTGGCATTCACTTATTCATGATTTTAGTATATGGGGACAATATTTATTTTTTATATTATATCTAGTTTATGTTATAAAATACTTCATATATCTGTTTATGTTATATGATACTATGTTATTTCATTATAAGATAAAAATTCTATCATTATTCTTCATATATATATATATACATATCTTTTATGTGATTCTCTCATGTTTAAGTATAGATATACTACTGTATTAATTTATTCTATAAATAATATTAGAGTAATAATCTATTTCTTTTAATTTATTCCAACATCACTCTACATAAATATGTATGACAATGTAACAAGTTACAATCGATCTTTATCTTCTCTGTTTCGTTTAGGGGTTGAAATGGAGATATTCGCGATTACGGAGGGTAGGGTCTTGCCTTATCTATTGGATCCAGAATTCGAAAGCAAATTACCGATTATTCCGAGCGAAGTAACGTACGTGAATTTTACATGGAAGTCTGGTGTAAAGAAATATTACTATAATTTTTATCGATTAAAATCGTTCGACGAGACGATCCTGAAAACACCATATATCACGATCAAAACGCAAGGAAGAGTACCCAAGAGACCTAAGGGTAATTTATGTTTTTTTAATTATCGAAATATTTTGAGTCAACAAATTTAATCGATTAACAAAAAATTATTAAATTTGATGCCTACGTATATAAATAAATGCATAATGTTCATTAAATTCGCAGAATTCAGCGTCCTATTACCATGTTCCGGTAATAATTCGGGCATTGCGCAATTAGGCATCGGTTTGATGATTGAAAGTCGTAAGGGAAAACCTTTAAACGGAACACCCCTTCGCCTTAACCTGAGAAAAGAATGCGCCGTGCGCGGTGAGTGCGTCAATCGCGCCCATGATCATCTCTTTCTACACACGCACACACACGCCTGCCCGCACGCACAGAGTTCTGTATCAGCAATAATTCATTGCTCAACTTGCTACACACTTCAATTAGAAACTATCGAAATCTCAACTGTTTCATTACCATGAAAACTGCTCTTTGCAAAAAGATAAGGAAAGAAGATGATAGAAGCAAACATTTTTTGTAATAATGATGTATGTGGAGTAGGAGACATGTTATGAATTGACGATGATTTCGATTGTGTTTCTGTTCGATCGGTGCACAATATATATCTTTGTGTATACAACTCGATAAAAGATATTTTGCGGGAAGCTTTAACTGTGTATAACGCTTTCCGATTAGTATGAAGGTAGATCCTCTTATCCGCTTATCCTATAGATCTGTAATCGATAAAATAGTTTCTTCAAATCAATGAGCGCATGAGTCTCTCTGACCCGAATGTATCCTAAAATTTTTATTAATGAAAGCCATTTTAAGTGGCCGAAGTATTCACTTAAGTCAATGTGTAATTGCGTTTATCTGCTTAAATTTACGTGGGTGTAGCGGAAAATAATCGCTCAATGTATCTTGTGTTCCTTTGCAATGAACGATAATTGTTTATGGTCTAAAGGTGAAAGACAAGATAAAATTTATGCATGAACCAATTTGATATTTGCTTGTACTATTTATGAATTTATACAATATTATTAAAAAATACTTTTATGATTATACTTATATTCAAATCCTGTACTTGTTATTGATATCAAATGAATCTTTCTTCTTTATATAATATTTTTCATTGCAGAACCTAATCCTGGACCTTGTCCAGATGGATATTTAGGCCCACCTCATTGTAAAAAGGCATTGTGCTATCCAAACTGCATGAATGGTGGCAATTGTACAGCACCTGGCGTTTGTTCGTGTCCACCAGGTTTTCAAGGACCATATTGTGAAGGAGGTATTTTGATTTCAAAATAAGACATATATATAAAACAGATATTTTATTTACTTAAAACTAAACTAATATTTATAAATATTTTATTAAAGCTACACTTTAGTACTATACTAACAAATTATATAATTTATATAACTTTGGATATTGATATAGCAGTTTTACAACCAAATTTAATAACATTTGTTAAAGCTTGATAGAATGGTGCTTGTTCTGCACCATGTTTTAGACCAGTGTCATGATGTTCTTGTTCCTCATCACGAAATTTTTTTATTACTTCTAAAACTTCTTCATGTACTTTTTCATCACTTTCCATCAATGCACGTAATTGATCGTTATAATGCTCTGTGATCACTGTTTCAACAGCTACGGTGCAAGCCATAGCTGCTTTTTCTCCCATGAGTGCTGTACCAGCACCAAGGACAAACCCAGCAACGTTCCAAACAGGTGTTAGAACAGTGGGTCTTATACGATATTTTCTAATCAACTCTTCAAACTTTGCACGATGTTTCTTTTCTTGATCCCACATATGTTGAATAGTTGGACCAACAGATGTTCTACCTGCCTTATATACCCGTGTTAAATTTATATTCAAAGAAACAACAACATCCTGGTATATATTTACAGTATATTTATACCTAAAACAGCCATTTGTCCAGCATATATTCTATCAGCTCCTAATTCTCCAGCATGATCTACCCTTATAACTGAATCTAATAATTTCCCTGATCTAGTTGCTCCTGAAGCTGCTGATGTACTAGCCAATCGAATTCCAAGCTGTCTAAGATGCAGCATTTTTTTCTATAAACTTTAAAAAAGCGTTTGTGACAAAAATTTTTTCTCTTAATTAAAGCACAATTAATTTTAGGTATATGTGCAGAAAAATGTTTAAATGGTGGGAAATGTATACAAAAAGATACTTGCGAATGTCCAAAAGGATATTTTGGATTACGTTGTGAATTTTGTAAGTAAAATTATAATAGAAATGTAGCTACTAATGGTTAAAATTATAGTATTGGCTTCATAATAAGTATGTTTTCACTTTTTTAGCAAAGTGCGTAATTCCTTGTTTAAATGGAGGAAAATGTAAAGGGAACAATGTGTGCAGATGTCCTACTGGCTTCAAAGGAGATCATTGTGAAATTGGTAGAAGATCTCCGCAACGCTCAGCCTGCACAAGAGCATGCAGAAATGGAACGTGTCAACCTGATAATACGTGTCTTTGTGAGCCTGGTTGGTTTGGAAAACTGTGCAATAAAAACAAGCCATGGGCTTGAAAGTAAAAACATATTTTTCACTGGTGGTATTGGTCTGTAGCCAATTGGATTCAACAAGATTTCTTATTTAACATAAAATTACAAAATGTCTTGGATTCTATTTAGACTGTATTCCTTCATGAGTTTAAGACATCTTTTACTTCGAACCTCGCATTTAGTTTAACAATCTTTATACTTAAGACAATACTAGATATGTATTCAGAAAATTATGAATCATTAATTTTATAAAGTATTACTATGTGAATTTAATAACAGTATATATATATATATATATATATACTGTATATATGTATGTATATGTATATATATGTATGTATATATATATATGTGTATATATATATATATATTATATATATATTTTTTTTAAATCCAATTGGTTGATACCACTAAACTAACATGTATAATTAGTAATTTACCCCACCCCAGATGTGATATGTAAAGCTGCTTTACAACATTTTATACTATTAAATATTATTTTTAAATAATATACTTTTATATTGTTAGATTTATTATAATGATTGTAAAAAAAAATAAAATAAAATATATTTTCTTTCTTGTAATTGTTATTTTTCCTTGTTGATTTCGTAAGATTACATGTTGCCTCTCTAAATTATCTTCGTATTTAAGATTCGAACTTTATATCTCGATAACAATTTACAACAATTTCTCATTACGAAAATGTAAGACAAGAATATCGCTATAAAGACAATAAAATAGAAAGAGGAATTGCATACCCAGGATAAAGTCTTTCGAACAGAAAACGTCAAAACAACAAACGATTGTTTCTTGCCGTTTCAGATGGTGCAAGTTTTTAGGTTAGACTGAAACTCAGCAACATCGTTCCAGGGACGCTGAGAACAAGAGTCACGTGTTTCAGGATCCAATAAGGAGGTAGATCGGATGGACGCCATGACGCGTACCCCAGTGGTATCAGCCAATCAGGTTATTCCAGATCCGTATACATGTATATGGTGTTCGTGTTTCCGTGGTCGCTGGTACCTTTTTGCGGATTCTGAGGGGAAATCGGTGAGTGCCGAATAAGTATCGGTGCGTTATTAGCACGTAATTGATCGTTGAGGGACCGGGCGATGCGCGTATGTTGCTTATTCGCGAAATAAGGGCAATTTCGCATCGTCTGCTTGGAGTGCACCGCGCAGGCTCGCTCAAAATGGCCGCCTCGCTGCCGCGTTTGTTGTGGTGGAGATGGAGGGCCGCNNNGGAGATGGAGGGCCGCGTAGCCGATCGATACGGCTGCTGGCGAAACTGGCCATGGTGTCTATGGCGGCTGTTGTGTGTGTTGTTGTGGCGTGGCGCGACGTACACGCGAGTTACGCCCGGTGAGGTAGAAGGTCGCGTTTTAGCCTCACGGTGGTGGTGCTGTGCGGGTGAGCGTTTAACACGGGTGGCGAGATGAGACCGCGAGACGCGAGCGTAGGGCGTGGTGAGAGAGCGTAGCCGACGGCGGCCTCCCCGCAGACGCGAAACCCTGAGCCCTCCCTGATCGGGTGACCACTCACGGGACACACAAGGTGCGTACGCAACTCGCGATTTTCACTGGGCCTGCTCCATGGCTCCGCGGTACCGCGGTCATGAGCTTTGCGGCCCCGGAGGTGGTCTCTTTTGCGTGTGCCCTGCGCATTTTCATTGCCCCCCCAAGTATCCACCAAATAAACGCGCCGTGTGCGCGGCTTGGCGCATCTTCTCTCTCTGTTCTCTCACACCTCGTCACGCTTTGTCAAGCCACGCTCTTACCACTCTTCTTAACTGCCTGTCCGCCGTCTGTCGTCTGTCGCGTCGCCTGTCAAATTCATCCAACAAATATGTATCTGTTGCTCGCTGTCACCCCGAGTGTAACACCGGTTCGCTACGCTTCATCCGCGCAACACCGATATTCTATGTCTATGCACAGACCACGGCGACGACGACGACCACGTTCACATATTTACGTTACGTTAATTTGTTACCGCGTGCTCCTTTTTCACGATGTTATCTCACGTTTAGTGCGAATATCTTATAGCATCACGTTTCATCATGCGTGGGGATCCTAAACATACGCGCGGGAAACACTTCCGCCTGAAACTCATTGTTTATGTTTCTCAAATTCTGACCGTATGTAGTATCATCATCCTGGATTCTTATCTACTCTACCCTTATCATGTAGTATTCCACATGGAAATACTTATGTATTCAATGTCATTATTATACTTTATAATATTTTATAGTTCATGTGTATGTAGTAAGAATATCTGTTTATGTGTTTTTCTTACCTTTATATCATCAATTAATGATACATAGATAATGATATCATTATTTTAATTGCTCTTAAAATATTATTTGATATACAATCATCTTTTTTATTGTTGGATCTAGATTTATTCGTTTCATTATATATATGAACATAGTAAATTTCAATATTTCTTTTAACATTGAAGTTCCTTTCTATAAATAATGTAAGTGATTATCTATATATAGCTAAAAGAACATTATTTTATAGTTATATTTAAATAATATCACTATGTAAACTTAACAGAAGGTAAATTTATAAACATTATGGAAGACAACTTTGTTTTGGAAAATTTATACATTTACAAGAGACAGTCTATTGTTCTATATTTTATATTTCATATTTTATATTTTATTTCTCATATAAGCTTGTTTCTTTCGATTTAGGAGGTGATGTAGAAAGAAAATAAAACATCAAAGATTGGCATCTGTTTCGACGGGGCATTGCAATATAACCGAAGACAAGACGGACGAAGACAAAAAGATGGTGTCTCTGCCTAGTGCAGAGCCTGGCACAATGGATAGAATCTCAGATGATGATGATGACGAGCCAAGTAGTGGGTCTGAAACATATGAGGAGGGTGACCTTTTGACAGCTGCTATGGATGATGATGTGACGGCCCAGCTCGCCGCTGCAGGTTGGCAAATCAAACACGCTAATGGTGATTTCCATTTTTTTGCTTTTTCACCTTTTGAGTTATTTATATTCTAATCATTTTCATTTACAAAAGGAAAGTAACATAGAGGGTGCACCAATAATGTTAAATGAACAAGTCTCATTACATAGGCACAAGGAAAAAATAAGTAAAGGACTTTGTAAATTAAATATTTTGGATTGTGATTGACATATTTCAGTGTATAATTGATAATTTTAATAATGCATATTATTCTAAATTTTTATATAATATATAAAGTATTAAAGTATGATTTGTATAATATTATTCAATTCTTTGAACATAGATAAAGAAAAATGATTATCTTTCGCAATATTATTGCAATATTATTTGCAATATTATAATAATTATATAAAAAATATGAAGATTCATAGAATTGAAGTTACCTTGAGTTATCATCAACAGAAAGATAGAAGTAAAATACTGCCTGCCAATGATACATCTAATCTGGTAACTATTAAATATTAAACTAAAATACATTTATAAGAAGATTCTCTATGGAGCCCTAATATGGTTAATAGTTTTAACTGTTCATGTTTTTATTAAGTCATTTAAAAGAAAATACATAAGTTTATTGTTTTTTTCATTTACATCATTGACAGTGCAGCATGAATTTATTGTTTTTCTTTTTTTGCCTTTTTTATATCTCACTTTTTTATCATTCTAATTTTCTTTCAACAAGATAAGTACTCATAATACAAATTACAAAGAAAATGTTGACAAAAAATACCATTATTGAATGCATTTTACATTGTTTGTGTGCTGTAATATTATTTGCTTCATGTTTTTAATATTCTACATACATGGAAACACTGTTTTTTATATACATGTTAATTTTGCATTTTATGCAGTAATTTTCATTTGCAAATTTAGAATTATTCATATATATCATCTTTCCTGTGTGTTTATTAAAATATCATAGCTTAGAAATTAGCTTAATATTTATCATTTAAATTTGTGTTCACTTTGTGCAGTAAATTTATTATGTTATGTTTACTCCCTAAATGTTATAGAAAAATATGTAATATTTTGTAGATGTTCATTTTTACCTTATCGAAAAAAAATTCAAGAATATATTACTTATCTAGATTTCAAATACCTTTCATTTCATGTTATAAGACATAATGTTGAGTTCTACACATATACAAATTTAATTCATTTTAATATATGTATAATATATCCTTGGATATCAAGCACGTTTCATATCACTACTGCTTTGCATCTCTTGTTTTGAATGAACTAAAGATACATGTTGACATGTCAGTAAAATATCTATACACATACATACATATACGTGAATAAGATAAAAATTTTAGCAAAAATATTTTGGAAATGCCGCACAAATTGAAATTTTTTCTTCAGTATCTTTTAATATTACTGATATTTTACTGACATTTTATTTGGTGTGGGATTGTAAAATTAGAAAACATATAGTTAATAATTTGCACATTTAGGCCCTGTTGGCGTAGCTGCCGCCGCAGCCATTGTCTCAGCAAAAAAGAGGAAACGACCTCATAGCTTTGAAACAAATCCCAGCATTAGAAAGAGACAGCAAAACAGACTCCTAAGAAAACTTAGAGTAAGTATATACATATTACTATGTTTTATCTTGTTATCTGTATGCCTTTAAATATTTATTATCATTTATTTATTTATTTATTTATTATTTATTAAATATGTATTTTTTACAGCAAACCATAGATGAGTTTGCAACACGAGTTGGACAACAAGCAGTAGTATTAGTAGCTACACCAGGAAAGCCAAACAGTAGTTATAAAGTATTTGGAGCAAAACCATTAGAGGATGTAGTAAAAAATTTAAGAAATGTTATAATGGAAGAACTTGAAAGTGCGCTCGCACAACAAGCTCCGCCACCAGTACAAGACGATCCATCTTTATATGAATTACCACCTCTTATAATAGATGGCATACCAACACCCGTGGAAAAAATGACACAAGCTCAACTCAGAGCATTCATCCCTTTAATGTTAAAGTATTCCACAGGCAGAGGTAAACCTGGTTGGGGAAGAGATAGTACACGGCCACCATGGTGGCCAAAAGAACTTCCTTGGGCAAATGTGCGTATGGATGCAAGGTCTGAAGACGAGAAACAGAAGGTTTGTAGATATCTAAAGAATCTTCGAACACCTTTTTTTCATTTCGGATATATACATTTTCTAAACTACTTAATGTTTGTTCTAATGTATTTTTTTAGATTTCTTGGACACATGCGTTAAGACAAATTGTAATAAACTGTTATAAATTTCATGGAAGAGAAGATCTTCTACCTGCATTCAGTGAAGAGGATGATAAATCAAATGTACTGATACAACAATCGACTCCTCATTCCTCGTCGCATCCGTCACATTCATCCGGTCAAGGGCAAGGTGGACAATCGCAGCAACAACAGCAGACGGTGGGAGTTGTTCGCCTCAGCAGCACGGATTCATCTAAGGGAAACTCTTCGCCAGCACAAATCATTGCCGCGTCTCCTACAGCTCTTGCCACTGCCACTCAGGTGGGAGTGGATAGAGTACAAAAAAAGAATTGATCGAAACAACGTGATTGAAAAAAGTCCAATTATTTAGTACAGTTTCAGTCTAATCAAATTTAATGTAAGGTTCGATAGTACATTGTGAGATCATGGTGTTTCTTTAAATTCTGATTTTACATTAAAAAAATTAGAATTTGAAATTCCTTTATACGCAATTTGCGTTTATGTTCATGTGTTTGGTTTCCCTTATTTGAGTTTAATCTATCTTTATTTCTGTAGTCGTTGTCGTCATACTTGGAATCACATTTTATTTGGTTATACCTTCTGTAAAATTTTCACCATTTTTTAGTTTTAATCATATCTTGCTTTTTAAAATATTTAAAAAGACACGTGACTCGGCCATCATAATTAATGTTTTGTTCTTGTGTTCTAGATGACGGCTCAATATCCGACGGCAGTTTTACAAACAATAACGAATCCTGATGGCACCGTATCAATCATCCAAGTTGATCCTAGTAACCCAATAATTACGCTACCAGATGGTACAACAGCTCAGGTTCAAGGTGTAGCTACTGTAAGTTATCATAAACCACTTTTTATATTTTCCTTTTTGACTTTAAGAGCAAAGTTTTAAAATGGGAATTAATTTTCTTATCTACAGATCCATACAAGTCAAGGAGAAGTGCAAGCACTTGCTGAAGTAGCAGGCAGTGGGGAAGGTACTAGTGTCGCTGTCGATTTAAACAGCGTTACAGAAGCAACATTAGGTCAAGATGGTCAAATCATTCTCACAGGAGAAGATGGACACGGTAAAACAGTTTTCTATAGGCTCTGCACCGTCGCCGGCCAGGAGCTACTTGAACAGTGAATTCATTTTTACTGGCCCAGGATCCTTTGTTGTTTTGCATGCTGTCTGCTACGCTCCATTCAAGAAAAATACCTACGTGTTCTACTACTTTGTACAACGAAAGTAGAATATCGATTAGTTATTCTTTTTTGATACTGTACATATGCAATTTCATTCGGAGCTATGCACAGCTTTATTTTAATTTCTTCTTTAAGAATCCATGATACATGTAAGAGATCATCAAAAAAAATGTTCAGGGCACTTATGTATTGATTTTTATGAATTAATTTACGTTTAAATGTCGTGTGATAAGTCAAGGAACTTTACTAGAGAGAAAATAGAGAAGTTGCTCTTAATATTGTGTCGTTTTGTATATACACATATGTCTATAACGTTTTTAGACTATTCTCTTTCTGAGATGAGATAAAATTCAAGAACTTTTTAACAGGGACTCGATAATGATGAAATAATACAAATGATAGAATTAAATTTGAACGTACCGTACCTATATGCATGTACATACTGTTTTTTTTATATACTGAAAAGCAATTCATTGATGCCTACAATATATTTATATATTGGAATGTTGCATGTATAGTTCGTACATTTCTATGGAGAGCTTTAGATACATAGATTTTTAAAGATTTTTAAAGTGTGTACGTTATAAAGTAAACAGGTAGAATCGATCGGTTCACATGGATTCTTAAGATTTTAAATTTAAACGAGAAAATAAAGGAAGGTATTGATGATCACATAAAGAACCTGTCCCTGTTTTACAATCACTTTACCATTATTATCGAAAATTGGTTACTTTAATTTACTTTAATTAAAACAAAGAGAAATAAAACTGCTGTACATAGAGTATTTTTTGTTGATGTTTTTATTATTTTATAGCTGTTGTATTTCGCAGCCTTTGTTTAAGCTACTCACGATTGCTATTTTCTAATTTATTTGAATCAATAAATTATTTTTAATAAAAGAATTCGTATTTGTATAATTTATGCTTGTCCATACTTGATCTTACAGATTGGCTTAAACATCTGTTGCTTTTTATTAATGCCTTATTTTTTCTGAAGTGTAGATGAGAATTATGTTTGCACATTAATGATATTACATTAAAAGGGTGTGCCAGAAAAAAAGATAATGCTAAATGTGAAAACAAAAGTATTCATCTTTTCAATTACATTAAATATTTGACACATAGAGTAAGTATATCTACTTTTCTTTAGCACACCCTGTTAATCTAACATTTTTTTATTAGCTTTGTATACAACAATGTACTTTTAACTTGTCATTTAAGTTTTAGAAAAAACGTATAGCCCGTTAAATCTGACTGTATCGTAAACTGGTAGCATGAACGCACAAATCCGAAAAAATTGTCGATATCGAAAATACACGTACGAATACGTGCTCTTCGAATTATTAAGTTTGACTTTTTAATTCCCAGTTTGCTATACAGAGAGAAAAATGCCTGGTCAAGGGCAGAACACAGGACAGTTACTTCTTTGTTTCAGGCTATCCTGTTTCCGTCTCAGGAGTGATAACAGTACCAGTATCTGCTAGTATGTATCAAACTATGGTTGCCAATATTCAAAGTGACGGTACGATGCAAGTAGTCACACCAATGGTTCAAGTCCCAAAGGTTGAGCCTGGAAATGGGGAAGCTAGCATTGAAGCTGTCACTATTCAAGGGCATCCTATGACAATGATAAATGCCGCAGGTGAACATCAAGTTCTTCAAGTAATATCATTAAAAGATGCTAATGTCCTCACGAAGGCTATGCAAGCCGAAGTTGTAAAAGATGAGGATAGTCAACAACAACAAACCGTCTCTAGTCCAGAATAAAGCGTTTTACATAGTTAATACAAAGCTTTTATGTTAACACCAAAATGCGACAGGTGCACATTAGTGGTGTTCATGAGAAGAAGAGTGAGAGTATTAGAAATGATATGTGTTATTAATATTAAGGGAGATGATTGTGTCTTTTCTGAATCATCGTATAGTGTGTTCTCTTGTTGAGAAACAGTAAATGAATAGTAAATGAATAATATGTTTGGAGAGTGAAAATGATTGAATGTTCGATGACTCATTGGACTTGAATGTAATCATATTTGTATTCAAGATTCATTGTAGACACTTAGAAGTATTCACTTGTAATTCAATTTCTCGAAGATAGTACTAATTTTTAGAAAGTACTGCGACGCTCGATGAATGAAAATCGTTGAATATGCAAAGTTTCATCGATGTATTTATAGTGATAGTATCCGTCGTCTGGATATTTAACATTTTCCAATAAGCAAACACGGATACAAATATTTTCATCTAGTCTTAGTATCGGGTCCTTAAGAACGATCGATATACCAAAGAATTTTAAATTTGTGTTAAACTATTTTACGAAAGAGATGATTACTAACAAATTATATAATTTAATTACATCGAACTAATGATCTAAAAAGGACTTTAATTGAACGAGTTGATGCTGTAAACTATATTATTCGAATTTATTTGTTAAACTTGTTAATGATAGATTATTTTTTCAGACAAAATCAAGTCTCAAAAGTCGCTTATGGTTTCAAAAATATTTATGGAAAGATCTGTCATATGTAAAAACCTTTTTGAAGTTCAATGAAAAATGAATTCACATTTCGTAGCAGGATTCCGAACTAAATGTAATTTTTGAGTTAATCCAATTTGGCTATCGGATTAAAACAAAATGTAATATGTAGCCTATTTTTATGATAAATTGAGATATGGAGATGAGTCATTTTTCGGCGATAGAGATATATAACGATACATATTAATATACATTAATAATCGACAGTAGAGATAAATGAAAAAAAATTAAGCATTTCTGACGGGTACAAATAGGCTATAAGACATAATTTTTTGAAAAATAAGACATATGGATTTGAAGTACACATCCAAAAAACATAATTACTTTTATCATATTAATACTATGTTATATTAGAAAATTATTTTTAGGTGATGTTATAAAGAACACTATATACATAATTCTCACAAAAATGACAATTAAATTCTTCCATTTCCATTCTGTATTACTCTGATAGTGTGCAGAATGTAGAAATGGAGAATCGCTTATTGTTCTTTATTTTCATTTTCAGGTAATCTATTTATTTTGATTATTAATGAAAAAAAAAATCAAAATGTTTTCATGCATTTAAATGCCAACTCACTTTTATACAATATATTTAATGTTAGGAAGAATATTATTTTTTCTGTGCAATCTTGTTTCAATGTTGCGGTATCAAGTATTGCAAGCATATGTGATTGACTACCGAAAATGAATTTCATTATTCTGACGATTTTATTTACATTTTTATATTTTTTAGTATCTTTGTGTGCATCATACGTATATATATAGGTATGTGTGTGTATATGCACACATGCGCGCACACACACACATACACACACATATATATATATTGTTTTCAGATGATAACTAATAATGAATTTGTGATATTTGTTTAATTAATATCTTTTAGTACATGTGTCTCTATCATGAATGATGATCATGAAGTTCCTGTAGGTGTGTAGTACAGTCTTCTCTTTAAAAAAGTGTATGTCAAGAGCAGAGTCGTAACATTGAAACAACAAACTGCCCTCGACATTAAGTATGAATGATACCAAAAAGAAAGAAGGTTTTTATAACATTATAGGAGAAAGTAGATAAATTTAATAATTATCAGTAGAAAACAGATCGCAATGACTAGATATTAATTGTTATATTGTTTTTTAAAACTATGGCCATTACATACAAGATGTAATATATTGATACTCCCATGTAAGACCATGTTGTATTTTTTTGTTCTTGTTTGTAAGAAGTCACACAGGACATAAATTAAGTTTAATGTCATTTGAGAAAAGAATGTAATACCATTTTAGATAATTATAGATGTATGTGTACATGACTTTACCACTGTGTATCTTACAATGTAATTTGTACATATGTCATTGTTGTGTCACCTTTCTGCTTTGGTTACTTTTGATGTAAAAAGGTAAAAAAAAGGAAACTTGAAAAATATTAAAAATTTCAAGGCAACATAAGGAACCAATAGAAGTTGCAATTAAAATATAATATATACATATCATTTTGTTTCATGATCTATTAAGACGATAAAGTCTTGAAAAGCAATATATAAACAATACATGTTTCATATATTTTTCCAATTCATGAACAATATGCTTCATGTACGAAACAGATATGACATATGATAAATATTTGTCAAAATCAATATTGAATAAGAGACATGACAATTGGTATTCTTTTATCCTGATTTAAAAATTGATTTTTTGTTTATTTGTGACAAGTCTAATAGAAAGCACCTCTAAGCGTATATACTATGTTTATTAATTTAAAATCAATAATTAATGTATATCATCAATGGATTGAAGCGCTAATTCAGGCTTATCATAACCAAGCTCTTCTGGGGTATTGATACCTAATTCATCTAATGTAGGTCTGATTTCTTGTAAAATGTAAGGATAAATTTCTTTAAGTTTGCCTCCACATTTATCCTTTACCATCTCCAAAATCCTGATAGCAAGAGCAAAATCATTCAGTTTCCTGCAAGCCCTTAATGCAGCACAAATAACAACTGGATCTGGTACAAGATCTAAACCTGAAAAGACAATGACTGTTAGAACAATTATTATAATATCGCTACAATAATAGTTATTTCAATCTGACTATTTAAATAAATAAGGAAGAACATTCGAAAACAAATTTTTTGAAAATAGAATGTTACTGTTCGATTTAAATTACTCGAAATGATTGTCATTTAAATTGTTAAAAAATAATTGTGATTGTAAAGTATGATATAACTACGCAATTACTGACCCGCTAATTTGTTAAAAACTCGACGAATTTCCCAGTGATCGAGATCTGGACGACTTAGATAATTCACGTATTGCTTATTAAATTCCTCCTCACTTTCTTCTGGGCCATCGTGGGAGGCACGAACATTTCGACTTACAACTGTAGCGCGTGATAGTAGAGAATTTCTTATGATATTATTTGCTTGTCTTCCCACAAATCGTAACATTTTTTCGACGAAATGTTACTGAATTGAATATGATAGCAAGGCTGCACGATTGGCTTCTTGCGTAATATCAGAAGAAGACGGAATTTGCTCTGAGTTCGATCGAAACATTTCTACCAACCTAGAAGTAGTAAAGCGTTCAATTTACATGCTTGCAGATGTTGTACCGCGTGTTTCAATTATCAAATGTTTTCATATTACTTTTACGTCACTGTATATAATTTTTAAAACTAACCCGATTACAATACATGTATAATTTATTATCTAGTTTTTTTTAAATGACTAAATATTTTACAAATGTAAGTCAATAAAATTTAGAAAATACTAAAAATGTACATTTATATATAGTTTGTGTTATTCATTATCATTATGACAATATTATTATTATATATTATTTTTTCATATTTTTCAAACAATTTACATACAAATTTAATCGTGACGAGTTTATCATATATAAGTACTTACACGTGGTTTGTACACGTTGCCATTATGTACATGAATATTTGTAGAATCATTAGATTAGCATATCATCATATCTGATCTATATTTGATCTATATCTGATATCTTGATTGATCATAAGTAAATCAAAATACAATAATATAGTGTAGTGCGATAATTTACTGTAGAAGAATAGTTGAAGAACAGTGGAAATATTATAATTGCAGAATTATGTATTTCGAGTATAACCCTACATGGCCGTATGCAAGGTTCTGTAATTGTACTTCACTGACTAACTGTCGTTGCGGAGAAAATAATGGTATGATAAGATATTTAAAATAGCGTTAAATGATTCTCATTTTTCTTTCTTTTTTCATTAGTAAGAGTCTAATAATTTAAATGCAATTTTTTCACAAATACTACCAAAATTCACATAAATATTATCTTTTTGTTTACCTAGTGCATGAATGGACATGGAACAAAGAAAATGATACATCTACTATCGTTTTATCTGAAAATAATTTAAAAGTTAAATTTCACAATGGCTATAGTTATGGTACAGCAGCTGTGAGAGGTACAAACTTATTAGAAAAAGGCAGGCATCATTATTGGGAAGTTAAAATGCTTTCTTGTATTTATGGAACCGACATTGTAAGTATCTTCAATAGAAAT
Source organism: Bombus impatiens (assembly GCF_000188095.3). Classification (NCBI taxonomy): domain Eukaryota; kingdom Metazoa; phylum Arthropoda; class Insecta; order Hymenoptera; family Apidae; genus Bombus; species Bombus impatiens. Next base: position 209,557 of record NT_176473.1, read on the forward strand.
TAATGACATTTAATCTACATATTGTTTCTATTAATAATGCAAAATTTTCAGATGGTTGGAGTTGGTACAAGTAATGTGAATTTAAATAGTGCACAGGATTACTTCTGTTCCTTTCTTGGGCGTGATAAAGAATCTTTTGGTTTTTCTTACCATGGATATATACAACATGCTGGTATAAAACGTGATTATGGCACTTGTTTCGGGCAAGGTAGCTTGGTAGGGGTATACTTGGATACATGGAGAGGCACCCTAGAATTTTTTCTTAACAGGAAGCCACTAGGTAAATTCATAATATTACAAATATCAACGTATTTATATTTTTCCTTACAATATTTTATGATTTAGGTATTGCTTTTACTGGATTAAAGGATTTCGCGTTATATCCTATGGTATGTTCCACAGCTGCACACAGTACGATGAAATTGACTCATAGCTGTTCTGTGCCAGCTTCTTTATCAGTATCTTGTTTGTCAGTATTAAAATCATCACATAGAGCATATTTATCAACTATGATTCCTGGATTACGGTACCTTACTCAGAGCATTTTTGCAGATATATTAAAAACTCACTCAAGTAAGTTATTTACAAAGAAATGTGCAATTAATAATTTATACTTTAAATGTTGTTCTTTTCTTCAGACAGAAACGATGAGAATGAGAAGGATGAACCCCAATTTCTAACAGATCATGTAATTCTAGATGACTTTGACTTTGTACTAGTGGGTATGAGTATGAAAAGGAGGAAAAGTAGGTGAGAGAATGTGGACAACAGACGTGGCCTCAAATTAGTTGTAAAATTTCTTATTTATAGATAAAAACGATCATTGTAAACATGTACATTAAAAACGAATTATTCCTTCACAGATAGAAAATTTCATATGACTTTATAGAGTTTTGTAAAAATGTAATGTAATGCATATACCGATTTTTTTAAATATTAAGTAAAAGTATTATTAAAATTTCTTAAGATTTCGTAACATGCTACTTGTACTATTTTTACGCTTGATACGCGATCTGGTACGAGCAGAAATATCATTAATTTTTGCACAAAAGACAAGAGCTTGAGCCCATCCAGCTAAAGGACCCCATAATTCGCGTAAATAGTTACTAATTTCTGCATGAATTTTTGGGGTGACAGTTTTATATTGTTTTAAATGAGGTAAATACCTTGCCCTAGCTATTTGGAAGATATGAGTGTCTACAGGAATAGCCTCTAAGTGACCTAATGACATTAAACATACACAATCTGCAACTTTTGGACCAATCCCAGGAAGAATAATTAGTTGTTCCCTAGCTTTAGCATATGATGTATTATTCTTTTTGTGTAAATTTGAAAGCCATTGTTTTCCACCAAGATCTATCAAATGCATTGCTGTATTTACTATATATTCTGCACGATATCCAAATTTTTCTTCTCTTAATTTACTTTCAACATCTTTACTTGCTAATGCCTCAATAGATGGAAACTTGTAATAATCTTTGCCTTCGATTGAGCAAATTTTTTCACCAAAGAACATACATAATTTTTCTACCATTCCTGATATCCTAAAATAATGATGTATTTAAACGTATGATATATAAATTAAACCATTTTACTTTACAAACCTTTGGATATTGTTGTTAGAACTACATATAAAAGAAAATACATTTTCAACAACATCTTGATTTAGTATTCTAACACCATTTGTTTTGTTTAACGATTCTTTAAAATGTGGATCCGCAGCGGTCCATTTTTCGCACAGGTCTTTTAAACACTCGTTCAATCTGAAGTAGTCAGACAGAATCGTGTCATAATTTTTAGAATCTACTAGTGGGCCTTGTACATTGTAGAATAGATAATTATCATGTTGCGTAAGAGTCCAAACATATCCACCAAAGACTCCTCTATATCCATTATTGTAATTAAACCATCTATAAAAATTATTTTTTACGTTATTTGTAGGAAGCAAGATTATGTTATTTCAAAGCTCGCGGGAAAATTATGTTAGACAAGTGAGAAGTACTAAAAAAATATTGGTTATGTTTTTTTAAAAGATTAATTATGCCATTAAAAAGATTACCTGAAACTTTGACCGCCTTTTAACGTAATGCCTAAATCTAATTCCGACGACAAGCAAGCGATTTTACCATGCTTTGTTCTCACTTCATTTTCGTGCATCTTTCCTTCCAAATGTCTTATATTGCTTGACAAATAGATTTTAATCTTTTCTATCAATGCACTATATTTAATACGAGGCAGGAGAAGTTTGTAATACTAGAAATTTCGATTATTCGTACAGGATTAACAGTTTTAAACGTTTATTTTCTTACAGAACAGGTAATATAATATAAACAGATAAACCGCGCGCAATTTGTGCAAGTGGAATAACGGAAACACGTGCGCATTTAATAGCGCGCCAAATTCGACTTTGAATTCGAATCCAAATCCCGAATAGTTGTAGAGGAAGATGCAAAAGATATTATGTATATGAATTTTGATAATTTTCACAAGGTTTTATTCTAATTATTTTTATAATGCATCCTTTATTAAATATGTTAGTACTATATCACTATTATACATATTTACAACGATGTACCTACTGTTAAGAATTTTGATAGTTTATATTTATATATCTATGAATTATTTTCATTTATACAATACGAGGAGATATTGCATATTTAACTTATTACACTTATTTTTTATATGTCGCATTTAAATACAGCATATATTTCAATATTTAAATACTTTTGTATCGTTACAATCTTGATTTTCTTTTCAACATTTTTACATCGCACGAACATAACTCATTCATACATAAATACAATCATACAGAATACATGCACGAGCACAATTAACGCGGAATCAGCGTTATTGTACACATAACCAAGAAAATAAGATAAAAGTAAGTGAACTATTACGCAGATTTCTAATTACAAGAGTCAACAATTTTGTAGGAAAGAGATTTTTTCATTTTCTAAACTACTTGTTAATATAGCGATTTTTTCTAATTTTTTTATACTTGAAAAATTATGCTACTCATGATATGTACAATTTTATTATAATTTATCTACAGAATAATTTATTTGGCATTTTCAAAGACAATAACGACTACATAGTTAGTATATAGATAATAAAAATGATACCCTGTCTATTTCGAACGATTTCATTTCTCCGTTTCATTTCATTTTACCATTAAGCCACTAAGTAAAAATCAGCAGTCTAAAACGAATCTGACCTTGCAAATATGAAAAATTAAATATAAACCACTTTTATATAAGTAAATCTGCATCATATAATTTTCGTAGTTGATATGTTTGAAAGATTCTAGATACTCGACCAATTAACTTTACAATTATAAATGATGATTAACTCGATCTTACAAAGAATCGACCCAAGGAACTGAAATATGATATAAAACTGTCGTCAATCTACTCTAATGATTACACTTTCTATAGCGACCACTACGTATTGTCATTCTGTCATTCAGACGGTCAAAGAGGATGACTGCTTTTATCTGTGATCTGTTGTCGAAAAATGACCGATCGGGTCATGATCGAATACTCTCGATAAACTATTACATCCCTGAGAATTGGTATTGACATCTCTAGAAAAAGAATATTCTCAAACATTCGTCGCTCTCTTTTTAAATCTCTTCCATTTAATTTAATGATAAGGAACATTTTCACGGACATGAGCCTGCTTTCGGTATTCGTGATGCTGGCATTTGCCCATCCAGGACCATTTCGTACAAACCTTTTGCGGTTTCAATATAAAACATTTCGTTCTTAGAACGTCAAAGAAGATTTTGCCGATAAAATTCGCGGATGCTGTGTCTGCCATCTTTAAACACGTACGAAATCTGTAAATATGACAAAGAATCTGATAAGTTCGATTCGCATTCGGATTGGTCTTTGATAAGTTCATTTGAATCTACAGATTGTCTTGCTAACTGGCCAAAATTTTATCTCGTTAAGAGTTGCACATCTTTACTCTTGAAGCTACTTCTTGAAAATGTATCTTTTTTTATTTCGTTCGTCTGACATCGACGTCCGAATTCCGACATTCAACTGATTCTATATAGACTGACTGACAACTTTAGACAACTCGGCTATTGCCGTCTAAGGATGGAATTTCCTATAAAACGCATACGTTTGATGCAAATGCAATAGTTGGAGATCGTTTGTGCGAAATACGCTTCTTCGATGTATCGTACTGCAAGCATCTCACACTGTTAGAAAATCTCTGTGTGTGAACGCTGCATCTAACTGAACTGAAAGCGTCCTTGTAGGAAATTCCAGCTAAACTCTATCTCTCTATCAATTTCACGCGAAACTTCTTAGCATCGATAATTTGTAACTTACGTATTGTAATATCAATCGATAATAATAATAATATTAATCGAGTAATGCAACAGGACCTTGACAGAGATCTTCCATAATTAATTGGCCCGATTCGAGGCCAGTTAGCAAAGCAATACTGTAATCGATACCGTTCGATACCGTTCGTCACAGGCACAATGCATCATGCTCGAGATACCCCAGTTGAAAAGACCGTAGCGCGTCTCGAAAGCCGGAATGAAAAAAGGACAGGCCGTGTCGTGTCTGCGACAGCAGGCATCTGCTGTGCCAAAACCGCCCAGATTCGTGTATTTCGTGGCCCGATGACCGCGGCCGCACCATTGTGTCCCTGGGATCATCAACAAGTCCCTTCGCGAGCGGCTCTTACCTCGTCTCTGGCGGTGACTGCTGCTCGTTCCGTTTAAAAGCTTCGAGTATTTCCTGTATTACGTGATATATAAAGAAAAACTGAAAACTCTCTCTCTATCTCTGTAACAAGTACGACAAGTAGATAATTCTCCTATTTTAGAAATTCGATTTATCGATTTAGCAAAGCTGCAACTGTCTTTATGGTATATTTGAAGAAAGAAGTTAACTAGCACATCGAGATAGACTGGTTAAAAAACCTTTATCCATGATTTTATTCGTTATTTCTATCCAGAGCGATTCGATGACCGAACCTCGATATATTTCGTTATATTCTTAGATGATACCATAAAACAGGATCACAGTTTTTTATTCTATGCTATATTTCATACATTTTCTTTTTATTATAGTTTTTATACCTTCGTCGATGTTGTGAAATCAATTGATTTCGCGCCCTGTTCCTTACGTGGGTGCACCGATGACGTAGATCCGACGTGGACGAGAGCCAGGAGAGGTCCTGCGGGATCCTCGACGAGTCCTCCTGATCGTCCACATCGAACAGTTCGATGGACGTTTCATCGCCGTAATCGTCGTCCAAGTGCGTGCTTGATGTGCAGGATCTCTCGTCACCGACGTCGAGTTTCTCGTCCACACAGTCAGTAAGCGTGCCACCCTCGTATATCAGTTGCACCTTTCTGGCCGTCTCCTGTAGCCAGACCTGCCTCAGTGCTACGTCCGTATTTCTATCACAGTCATACATGTATTATGAAGAATAGAATTATTATTTAAATCACTGCAATTTAAAAATGTTACGACGATACATGCCGAAGCTTAGAAAATGAATTATCTTTTCCTAACATGAATTTTAATAAACTTTTAGTTGCATATAACGCGAAAAATACCCTTCTCAAGTAGCTTGAGTTTTTTCCTTCTTAGCGTTTTTTTAGTTGTTAGTTCTTTTCGCATCGACGACGAATGATACAGGAAGAGACGCACCTTATTATTTAATTTAATACGCTCGTTTAAAGTAGCTAAAACCCTAACGCGATGCCCGTGTAATTCACGCTAGATCGATCACACGCACGCGTTGCACGATACTTCCTCGTGATTAACGCGTAGCTATGATTGATGCTCCCCCGCCTTCTTTTCAACTCGTCGATAAACATCTTCGACGTTAAATGGTCGTCGTTAAATTCGTCGACGGCTGTTCCACGATAACAATGTTCCGTCCATGTGTTCTCGTTCCAATACGTGTCTTTTCGTCTATTTGTTACGTATGAATCACTCTGAACGATTAAGAAACTATAAACCTTACAATACTTAAACCTTTACAATCTAACTTAAACCTTCTATCTATAAACCTTACAATACTTAAACCTATTACAAACCTTATAATACTATTTACAATTAAACATAGAGCGAGAACCATTCAACCAATTCTTTTAGCCCTGATGCTATTTTTTCACCTTTTAATTTCACATTTTGCGAACTTTGATACAAATAAAATCGTTCTTCGTTATTCTTCATCTAGCTGACAATCGTGACTCGTTACTACGAATCAAACGTGTAAATAGTTACCAAAGAAATCGTAAACCGAAAGGATTGGAGTTCTCTAACGTATTCATCGAATCGGAAGATTTCGTTTCTCGTTGAAGAATTGATGGTTCGAGAACGATGGTGTCGTTGGCGAATCATGAGAACAGGCAAGCCGCGTGCTTTTCTCGTTACAGCAAAAGAGCTTTCACCGATTTAAGTGCAAGGTGACGTTTCGCGGTCGTGGAATTCCCTGGTATCCTCGTGAGAGTATCCGCAGATGAGTTACAACCGCTGGTCCGAGGCCAGCAGCTCTGGGACCGTTCTCGATGTTCGGTCTCCTGCTTCCACCTAATCCTTGCTTACTTAACTTGCCGCTTTTCGGCTTAAGGCCTCGGTTGGCTTAGCGGTCGCTGTCCACGGCTGTACGCGATAAATTGTTTTCGATCCGAAAATTTAACAAAACACGATATAACCATCGTCGTACGATCTATTACATGCTGGAAAGTACGCTTCGCTTTTAATTTTCGTCTTTCAAGGTATAATATCGTTTCTTAAATAAAAAAAAAAATCTTTCCATGCGATCAGTTCAACCGGAATATCTAACGTTATTGTTTCGTTTGAAATCAATCATCGATTCGGATGAAAATTCGAGGACCGTGACGAATCGAACAATTTTTCAATTTTTTTCTCCGCGAGAAAATCTTTCTATTATTTTCTAAACCTTTGGTCGTAAATCTTCAAGGGAGAAGAAGCATCTGGACGCATTGGATCTTTAAAAAGAAAGAACCGCGAGAAGAGGCACACTCACGTGGGAAATACGCGAGTCTCTTTTTAAAGAAAAAGAGCCGACCGACTCGATTTAGCGCTGTGGTAATTCTATGCAGTTTCCGGCTGACAAGGACGCGCGTCCAGTAAACTGCAAACGTATGCCCGGTATCAGTTAGTCGATGTAAAAACGACGACGCGCGGCGTATTGAAAGAGGTAACCAAAGTTAAATGCATACGTAGCCAGTCTCGTGGCTCCCACGCGTATTGGCAATGCTGAAAGGAGGCATTGTTTTCCTCTTCGCTAACACCGACTCCTACGGTTTCACCGGGAGGGTTGTAGTCGTGAGATGCTGCCTCTTCGGGAGATTTGTTCCCTCCTAGTTGAAGGAAATGTTATTCCAGGCAAAGAGGATGCTCTACGATGTTGCTCTAACGTCGATCGGAAAAACAATCGAACTTCGCGTTTCAAGAAGAAATTCTTGCCGAGTGTTTTCACGAAGTTTATTCGCGATTAATATGTATACTACGCGGTCGTGAGTCGACTAGGTGGGAATCGATGCAGAAACATTTCAGAGAATTGACTTTGCGCGATGCAATAAATTTTCAACCACAGACATTCGTATTTTTGCAATTTTACTATAGCTACGTAGACTCTAAGCTTCTTGGTAATTTTATTTATCAAAATCACTGTTACGAGGTTGATCTAACGTAACTGTTTGGCTCGAATTGAAAATATAAACGAATTCTCAAATGGTAATGAAATAATAAATCTACTCTTCCGTAGCTAAGGATTAAACGAGAGATATTCGATGCTATTGAAAATAGCCTAGATTTTACGATTTAAAGAAATATTAAAAAAAAGAAAAAAAAAAAAGGAAGGAAACTTCGAAGAGGATCTTTGATTCTTAGAACTAATAAAAAGAGCATTCTTTTAAAGACAGGATGAAGATCATTTACCCCCAATTGACGATGGTCTCCTTGGCGCAAATTCCAGGCAGTCGAATCACCCGTTCGAGTTCCCCGTCCTGCAGGATCCTGGTGACTGAAATACCGCGATTAGTTGCGGCCTTGGCGAATCCAAACGAGACGTTCGGGAACGGTAGGAGGAGGTTCGATTGTTGGTGAACAGCTCCGGCGTCCGACAGCACCAGGAGCAGCCCAAATGCCAGCAGCATCGAGTACGGGATCCAAATGATTCGCCTTCTTTCCCTGGACACACGCGATATTTATTGCCTCGTTAAGCTATCCGCCACGATGCCTGGTAGCAAATTGAATTTTATTTCTATCCTTTTATTTTCTGGCCGGAGGAATTCGGAGGAGTTTCATGTTACATCTCCTCTCTCGCTATTCAGTTTAACGTTACAGACCAGCTTTTTCCTCTTTGATATTATTCAGATATGCAGCTTCTCAGAATAAATAAAATAAATTTTATTATGAAAATACACTTTCCGTTCGACTTTTATATTATTTGTCAAATAAATTCTTTCAGTTACCATTATTTTGTATTAAATAATCTTACGTAAAAACGCTATATAAAAATATTTCTTTCCTCGTGCGAGTTTACGATTAGAATAAATTATAAATCGCTATATAAATTTTTCCACCTTTATGTGTAATAATTTAGCGTTCGTCTATTTAAAGTGGAATCTCTGTTCGTTTCTGTACTCTTTGAATTATCTGTATTATTGGCAAATTCGATGACAGACAGGTTGTAAAGAGAATCGGTCGGATCGATGGACGGTGTAACGGAGGTATCAATTTCTGGCGTACAACTTCGATTTGAAGAAATTAAAGCACCGAGCCGTGG
>NT_176473.1:218655-270605 GCF_000188095.3 Bombus impatiens
GCCGTGGCTTTGACAAGCCACCGGGGCCGATACCACCCGCGATCCTGTCGCAGTTTCTTCTCGTCGTTCGTGGAGAACTGTTTGGCGCTTTGCCATCACAGGCTCGATCATCTTCTTTTCATCGGCAAGATAAAAAGAAGCCGCGCCTCTGTATGCTGGCTCTTACGTAATTAACACGTATGATATCTGCACAGCCATATGTTCCACGACTGTTTATTATTTTTTTCACGAGAAACTCCGCAAATTTCTAATGTTCTCTCACCGAAAAAATCTTTCTTCTCAAACGTATATACATAGACATAAAATGTAAATAAATAAAAAAAAAAAAAAGAAAAGAAAATAAGAAATAATAGCTGGATAACTGAACGTTGTAATGTTTTAATCTTTTTAGCGTCCTAAAATTCCATTGCTGCGGCAAAACAATCCCTCTTCTCGGAGATTTAGACAAAAGACAAGTAAAAACGAGCAGTAAGATAGAAACGTGGGGAAAGATTCTGGAATCTTGGAATTCTGTAATGTTTTAATTTGTTTAATTAAAGAAATTTTAACGGTTTTTATATAAAACATTAGCCTTCCGTCGATAGAGTTCAACGAGCTTCGTGATAAAAGTAATCATGATGTAAATTTGGAATTGCGGTAGCATCTAATCTTGGAACGATGACACATGATTTCATGCAGTTCGCGAAAATATTATCGCGTTTGAAAGAACGAGATAAAAATTACACGTATCCGTATCGTTCCCTTTAACCGGTTGCTTTTTCAAGAATTCTTAATACGTCGTCGGTTATACGCGATAAAAGAGACGATTCCTAGAAAATTCTTTTCCTCTTGAAATACGCTGAAAAATCTTACGATACCTTGGTAGCACGCTCATCTGCACGGTCCACGAGCGAAAGTTCCAAAGAGCCCTTGGCGCGGCGGTTCAAACTCTTCCATAAATAGTGCACTTCCGTGAACCGCTGCGAACTTCCTCACGGGACGCACATTCGTTCATATTCGATGGCTATCACGGGCTCAATCACCCTTTTACTATCTCACTTCTCCTATCAAGGATTTCGGATCTTATTTTTAAACGTTAATTGTCAAATCGGAAGCTCTAACTCGTGGTGTTTCGACGTGTTTCCTCACTGAATCGACATGAATCTCAAACGAAGGGACGGAGTCGCGAATTATACAAATAGAACAGGCGAAGGGAGAGATGTTTCGGAAAATCGAGTCACGTGGTTCAGACTTTTCGCGCCCTTTTCTTTCGAGCGAAATCGGTGCAGTGCACAGTGGCTCCGTTTAGCTCGGGGATACCTCGTGGAGGCAATCGGCCGTAGTAACTGGCGCGCTACGCTCGCGACTCTCCCTTAAATACTGGCGAGAGTTCTGGTGGTTGTCCAGTTCACCTACACCACTACCTATTCTGTCACTTACGTCTCTCCTTCTCTGACGCTCTCCCCTTGGTTCGATGCGTTTCCCCATCTGCAACCCCACCACCACTCGGACACCAACCAAAGTCTCTGCTTCCCCTTTCCTCCTTCTCTTGCAACCTTCTACCACCAACGTGAGGAGCCGCCTCTGCCAAATCCAATCCTACCCACTCACCCTAAGATCTAATCCCTGCTCTCTTCCTCTTACTCTTTCACTCTAACTCCCTGTCTGCTCTATCCCCCTTTCCTTTTTTTCATCCCTCTTTCCGCTTCTGAATTCCGCGCGCACACCTCTTTCCCTTCCTTTTTCCCTCATTTCTCTTTCTCTTCCCCTCTGTAGCCGTCTTTGGATCTCGCGTTTCTTCCTCCCCCTCGTTTCTCTTTCTCTTTCTCTTTCTTTCGTTTCCTTTGTCCTTCCACCGACCAAGTCGCTGCTTTTTTACACCCTGATCCTTCCTATCGTCTAGGCGACTCTAGCGAGCTGGCGAGCGACTTTGGTAAATGCCGGTGCATCCATCACCGAGCGTCACACAGGCAAGTCGAGGTTACCGAGGGCCATGGCTCTGATTCCGTGTTACGAGTCGCGTGTTGGTGCATCCTCGTCGGTTGCCTCCTAGCCCGGTGGATTCACCTAATCGATCATACAAAATAAATTTACTGGTTCATCGATATTCGTATTAATACAAATAACAAGAAAACGATTATGTTCTAAATGTAACGTTTTTCATAAATCAACGTAAAGAAGCATTAGTTTCGTCAGCTATTTTCCGGCCGTAATGGACGAACATGATAGAATTACCAATAATCGAAGCTCAGACAGAAGCTTTCCTTTTTCCATATATATTGCGAAAGAAATTATTCGATGATCGACGTCGATAGTACAGACAAAGTCAGCGTTTGATCGACTGGGAAATTTTTCCTAACGCAGGAAGATGTCGACCAAATTGTCGCCGAAACGTTCGTCCATAATAAATTATGCAAATCAGCGCAACATGAGTAGTCCTCGTCATTGGCCATGAGTCCCGCAAGATCGTACCACGACTGGCGACTAGCCAAAGGTCGTTCTTCGCGAGGTTCGCGATAAACTTTCGTCCCGGCGTGCAACCGGGAAGCATTGTCGCGCGAATTAGCGCGGCTTTTCAATTTTTCCGCCGGCTAGGCACTTATAGAGAGCCGGCCGCGTTCTCTGAAATGGATCACCTGCGCGACGATTCCTTATTTCCACCAGTGCACCGCGAATATTTTATTCGCAGATGCTCCTGAAGAAGATGTCCGGGTTCCCACGGATGGCTCCGTGAAATTATGCTCCATTAGCTTACTTATTTATATTGCAGTAGCTGCAACAGTATATCATCGTCGCTATTATCATTCGAATCTTACGAATAAATAAAATTAAATATAAAAGATATAAAACAATAGGGAAATTTAGAACGTAATTTATCTTCAGATTACGTATTAGAGAAAAATTTACTCGTCACTCGAAAAAATATTACCCAAAGGTTCTCGAACGAGAAAAGAAAATTCCTTTCTATCTTACCAAAAATTGTAAATTCCTCCGAGTCCTTCCTCTTCAAAGAACCATATACCGTCACATAGCTTATTCTAGTAGCTATAAAATACAGGTAACAATTAGACGCGTGCACGATGTCTTAAAGGAGCCGGTCATAAAAAGATGAATGACTGGCCCATCGTGAACACTCGAGGGTCTTACTCTCAACTCAGGTGGATCTCACAAGTTAAACGCGTTAATAGCACTAGGCAAAAGGAGGGGAGAAAGAAGGGCGACACGACGGATTTGCAGATTTATGCTCATCCATCGGCAGCTCTTGAGTGGTCTCCTTGAGGAACGAGATCGGCTCCACGGAAATTAATTGGCGGGACGATGAAGTGGCAGTGAAAAGCCGCCAGTGGTTTCCACCCATTGTACTCCTTGTGGTTATGACTCGGTGCCGCAGGACAGGGTTGTTAAAAGGGAGGGGGAGAGAAATGGAATGACAGAGAGAGAACAAGGGACAGAGAAAGGTAGACTAGTCGAGGTGAGAGTCTGTAAGTGAGTAGGTAGTTCTTGGGGCACTCGATTGTTCGGTCCTCGAGGGTTCGTCCACGAACTACCGTCTCCATATGCACGTTTTTGGGGCTCATAAAAGATCTCCGAACAAAGGTCATCCCGTTCTGATTTCCAATTGCCTCGTAAAATCTGTTCTGTGATTGTAAAGTTGCTGTTTCGCAGTATCCTTTCGGTCGGGAATATCGTCATTTCGTGTTTCGACTCTGTTTGTGCGTGTGAATTATGATCCTGCGAGTAGAGGAATTTTACGTTATGTATAGCAAAATGGTAAGTTCTAACGGCAAGGAAATTAGTAGAGACAAGATTTTTACAAATATTTCCAAATATATAAATATATAACTTATTAAACGTTGAATGCGTTAAACGAGAGAATTCTGCAACGAAAGAATTTTATTTTCAAGTGCCGAATAGAGATCTACCTGTGCCTCCATCAGCAATCTGAAGAACGGTTTCCAGAGTTGTTTCACTCCCCCACAGGAATGGTTTTATTGTTCCGAAGGCGAAGAGCTCTCGAGCTTGAACGCCAGTGCACATAGTGTGAGGTAAGGTTCCATGGGTTGACTCTTGCAGACACTTTTAAATCTTGGAAAAATATCTATTACCTCTTGTCGCGTTACATCTGGCTGCTTTCTTTTTCCTCTCACGTTTCTATGTCGATTAAAGTTCAGTTCTCTAATTTATTCAATCGCGTCCTTTCGATCTCCATGCTATTTTTTTACAGGCTAATTAGAAAGAAGCAGATTAACGTGAAACATTATTCGTAGTTAAAAATATGTCAACCACCAATTGTTCCGTCAATCTCCGATATTTATACAATTTCGTAGACAAGAGAATTATCTTGGAGATCGTCCTAAATTGCAATTTCTAGAGCTACTTTAACCAGAAAAGAATTCGTGGAAATATGAACGAAGGAAATGTAGACAGAAGAAGGAGAAAAACAAATAGAAATAAAAAGAAGAAGCCAGTTTAACATTGGCATCGCGTGGTTCACATGACTGGTAAACGGCTTCCTCAAACATTCGTGGATTGAAGTTTGTCTTCTCGAGAAGTAAACGATGACAGAACGGATCCTTTGCCCGTGGATGTGCTCGATCAACCAAGCTCGCAGATCCCGAGTTAAGATCCGCCTCTCTATAACTAACTTGCTATTATAGCGGTTGAAGTGTAATTATCTCGCGATAGTTCAACCGCAAGATATTCCCGTTAACTAGAAGGCAATTTGTGGATACTGGCCATAATCGAATTCCCTCTGTGCTGTATGACAATTGTACTACGTCAAATTAGACGCCTCTCTTTCATTTTCTACCCGGCAGCCTCTTTTCCTCCTACAATTGTAAAACGAGCCATTAGCGCTAGTAAATATTACCGCTGTGAAGAGTTGGCAAACACACAGGCTTTATCGAAAATTTCGTGTACAACGCGGGTCACTATATTTTCGGAAAAGAACAAAGAATTATCTCGAGAGGATTATACACACGTCTTATTCCTCTCGACTGCTAAAATTCAAGCAGAAGTTAAAATTATAATTGAATATCTTTACCACAAAGATCATTTCAAGGTGAAAGTAAAAAAAGAACATTTGTTTCATCACTGAAAATAGATAAGGTAGATAAAACATATATATATCGCGATTCAAAATCTCACAGTCGCAATGAATCATCTTGTAGACACGATCCAGACCTAAAATATAACCATCTTAACAAAACGTTCCCGAATCGAATCAATGACTAATTATACGTTGGAACAACAACGCGGAGAAAAAGGTTTTGGATCGGACGTCGTTCGTGGGATAACGTATCGATCATCCATCGGAGATCCATTACACCGTGCCAGCTTAGATCCTTCGAACGCGGAGAGAGGTCGACGATCGTTTCAAGGGAGGATGGCTTCATGGATTTTGTTGAACGAGTTGAGGTATAGTCGTCGTTCAACTTCTCCTTCTAAGAGCTAATTAATTTTTATAGCTTTGCTCGAGGAGAGAGACCTCGGGTCCACCGTTCGTTTCTTGTTCAGATCCTACGAGGCAATATTAATGGACTGGCCCGTTTGCTTCGCTCATGTTTGCAGATTTCCTGCAGGTACTCTTTATTTGCGGATCGTCTCGTTGTTACTGCACTGACCCCTCCACGTCCATACGTTGATTGTTCCTCCCTGGTCGATGCACATAATTTAATAGTTTTTACAATTTATAAATTCGTCTAGTCGATGGCAGAAAATGAGAGATATAAAATAATCAAGCGTGGTACAGTACAGACATAGCGCCGTGAAGCATAATACTGGTTTCCATAATGAACATTGTTCTCGTGGGCTGACGGCTGATATCTCATAGCGGTTTTCTTCGAAATTGACATATTCTCCTGGAAAATTTATGGGTAGAAAATCCTGTAAAATTATGAGTTGAGTTATTATTTTGTTGATAGCTTTTATGACTTCATATAAAAATTCCTATACGATAGATTTAATGGAATCGAGGAACGTTTGTTCGATCGATTATACTCTACAAGAAGGGGTCTTTGATCTTCCCGTGAAATTTATAGAAACCATGATTTTTAATCGAAGCAGTTCCACTATGTGAAGCTCTTCATCGTCCGAGAAAAATAAATAACCGGTCGATCAAGTGGTGCGTCTCCCTCGCAGGTGATTAAGTTTTAGGGTTCCAAGCGGAGAGATTTAAACATGAATTTATCGTAGTAATTATTTGCCGAGGCACGAACATACAAATCAAGCAGGCTCGTTATTATTACACACGATGGCGAATTAATTGCCAAAAGAGTATAGATCGATATGATCGGTGGCAATCGTTTGATTTATGTCGACATCAGATAGCTGACAATGGAATTTGTAGACTCTGATATAACAAAAAATAGAGTGCAAGATTCGATGCGTTGCTTTCTTTGCTTATTCCTCATATTCGTCGTTTTCTTTTTAGGTTCAACGTCTTAAAATTTGACTGCAAAAAGCGTTCTTCCGTAACAGACGAAATTAGCTGAATCAATAACGGATACTCATAACGATAAAGCTGTATCGATTAAAATTATTTTCGTCGAAATTAAAACTCATCCGTACATGCTGAGATTTTATCGAGCACTTGAGTTCTAAATTATTGCAAACAGTGAGTCATTCAAATCTTTGAGTAGTTCCACGGGACCGTAATGCCTATGGAAGCTTATAATGGAAGCATTGTCGGATTTCTAATATAAAATCGTGGCTTATTTTCTGTATTCAACAAAACGCTGTGCGTGCAAATATATGATACCATGGAGGAACGTGTACGAACGCAAATGGATATCCTAAATGGCCAACGGTGAGTGTATACGTGCACGGTTATAATCTATATTGTACCCGCATAGATGTGTCTTTGTCCGTGACCTATACATCAAAAAGATTGGCGTCTTTATTAACAGAGATACCCAGGATTTCTTCTTTTTCCTTTTATTAGTCAAGCTTCGAACTCTTGACGAAAATCAACGACCGTTGCGGTAAACGTCTATCTAATCTCTCGTACGAGCCGTTTCTATAATCATACAGAAAATATTGGGACGTTTGTTAATGTTCGTCAGGTTTAGTTGCATTTTAGATTCAAGACCATCACGCGATACATCAACTTGATTGACTAATGTCGCATCCGAGCAGTTGGTTTTCCCTTGGAAATCGTGAGAAACCGACGCATACAGGAATCTAGCGAAATTTCGATTTACAATAGTTTGCCGAAACTCCCATGTATGTACCAATTTTACGATTCTACTTTAAAAATATTATGTTATAATATATTCCCTGCGAACACCTATTTTGTTATTCGAGCGGATCTTTCAATACTTCATACGCTCGAAAGCAGATTAAAATCGTATTTATCTCCGATTCGTGGTCGTGATCGCGGCCAACGAGAATGAATTAAAACAGAGAACGAAACGTACGGGGAAACGTCGGTAGTAAAACGACGAGGAAATCCCCCTTTCTTGCCCCGTTACCCCTTAGACACTCAGGCCATTCAGGCAGTCGCCGTTTTCCGCGACAATTGCGAGCGCAATGCAATAATTGCATAATTCCCGCCACACTTGCCACTCGGGGCGAAACTGGTCGGTGCATGAGTGGTTGAGCCGCGCGTTCGTAAAAGGGTGTAGCCGCTTCGTAGCCACAGAATTGTAGCTTGTAAGTTGTATCCGCAAGGAGAGCCACCTTTTCTTTCACTCCTCGAACTTTGCCGCTGGAGGATGAATTTTGTGACCGACGTGCGGCTTCGACGAATTTTGTTCCTCCTACTCTCGGGCTATGGGTTAATCGTCAGAGAGTGCTGCAGCATCAGGATGAAGCCGACCTATAGAAAGTATAAAAAGCAAAATATACACATTGTAAAACGGAAAGATAGAAAAATATAAAACATAGTTACTGACGTCGACGAACCTTGAACTTCTTAGTGGACAGTAAGGAATTACAACGAATTCTACTTTTCGTTCGGTCTAACGTGACTGGTCGGTCACTAGCGGTTCTATACCTGAAATTTGTGTGAAAAATTTGTTTCAAAATATCATAAACGCTAAGTCAAATACTATTTAATTATCTATTCATTAGCATCGCTATACCTATGGTATGTATACCCATAGTAAGATGAATAGAACAGACACAATTTACACAGAATAATCTGCGGTTACCCAAAATTATTATGCTGGTAATTATAAGTGAAAATAGCTTGATTTATTGCTGGGGATGGTTATATTTTCTAAGTAACGAGAGGTAACTGTGACGAGGAGAAGGGGCAAAAGGGTCGGGCAGACGAAGAGAGAACAGATAGGCAAGGCTGCAAACCGCTTGACGAAGGAAATAGAATTCAGAGGAGAACTTCCTTCATTTCGACTTTTACCGGCTCTTAGCGAAAGCAACGCTGCGTTGTAACGGGTGACGTTCGCACAAAGGGTGTTAAAGTTTTACGCGGACTATTTCTCTTTTTCATAGATATACGCCTCTCGGGCGATAAAAACTTGTACAGTTTACTGAGATTCGTGTCGTTGCCATTGGAAGAAGGAAAAAATCGTGAAAAAATTAGCAGACGTTATATTCGCCGATATTCTACGTATATTTTGCCGACATTTAAACCATTTATTCCGTCGATGCGTTTGCCTCTACCTAATAATACAAATTTCCATTGTATTTCTTAAAAATATTTCAACCTTTTGACAACGTGAAAATCGTCTAGCTTGTAAACACACACAATGAAGCGGTCGTCACGGGAAATTCTTTCGAATTGGTTACGGCGTCGAGTCCCAAAGATTTGTCCGAATGTCGTCGAAGCTTCTTCATGCGGGGGTGGTTTCGTGGAAGAACGACGGGAAAGGAATGGGAATAGGAAAGAAAGCGAACGAAAGGCAGAAGAAATGAACTGGCAATCTCATCAATTCACCAAAAAACAGCCGTAGCGGTATCTACCTGATAATATTTACTGCACATTGAAACGCGGCAGAAAGGAAAGCCACGGGTCTTTGTAAGACCAATCGGCCCATTCAAAGGCTGGTATTAGCCAAGCTATTGTCGGAGCGGCGTGAAATCGACATACGAAAAATTTTAAGCGGATCAATATGACGCTACTAATTGCTGTATAGCTTCGAGTCATGCCGGAACGCAATGTTTGGCCCAACCAACGATATCTATTGTTTATTATAAAAACATGCCTCTCTTTGTTTCTGTTCTGTTTCGCATTTTTCTATAGACGCGAAGGATTTGAAACGATTGGAAGATTGCTTCGATACAGAAAGAATTTTAATACATTTAGATTTGTATTTTGATATTTTCAAAATAATTGGTTCGGCTTAAAGCAAGGAGAGTGTCTTCTCTTTAATCAAAGAGCTCGGCTAACTTCAAAGTAGACCGTAAGAAAATCATAGGAAAGTAGCTACAATTCCTAAACGACTCGCGAAGAATATACGAAATTATAATAGAACATCGGTGGTTAAAAATGAGAAAAGCAAAGATACGTGGCAAGTGGATATTCCTGCACCACCCTCCGGTGAGAAGTGATCACGGAGTGGAACCGGTGATCGGGGAACACGCAGTTCCCCGAGAAGATCATAGAGAAAAGAGGAACTTTACGAGCCGCGTATATGGTGCACACGATCCGGGCTGCGGCACAATTCGCCACTAATTGATTTTACGACATCCGTTATATTGACCGTGAAGATCGTCGACAGAGTTGGTCGAGCTGCAGAGGGTGCAGATGACACCCTGGTGCGAGCCATGCATGACGCCCTTTTTCAGCGGATACACTCGAGGAATCTCCATGTATGAACCCTGATCACCGAGGACGATCTGATCTATAGTCTGTAGCGGCCCTCTGTTCTTTGTCCGCTTAATGTTTCGCTGATAACGGCCGACAGAACGGGCCGAGTTGACCGAGGAACGAGAGCTAAACCGGTTGAATCGAGAACCCATCTGATAATCTGATAATCGGGACCCATCTACGGAGACACGACTAAGAAGCATGTGAAAAATACTCTGCTCGTATTTAAGTTTTACATAGAGTGTAGATCGTTTAAAAGCATCGACTAAGAAAGAGTATGTATATGAAAATTAGTTTAATGCCACTTTGGATTTTTTAAGTCGAGTTAACGTAAGAACGATACTGAATTTAAAGAAGGGGTTCAGGAGAAAACTGTCTTTGAATCACCCTGTATATTATTAATAAATAAACGGTGAAACTATAAATTAAATTATAAAATTGAGTCTCGATTTATTTGTTGTTCGTTTTTTTTTTCGATGGAGCATTAACTTATATAATGAAAGATCGGGAACTTAATTGGTACAGTCGATGAATAAATATGGAAAAAGCGATAAAAAGCAATCGGAGAAACCAGTCGTGGATACAGGTCGTAGCCTCAATTCTCGTTCGATGGCATTAGTTGCCCATAGAAGAACAGAGAATCCCCTTGGCCTCCAATAGGATCGAGACGGGATCTCAAAAGGAGGCAAGATAGGAACGAAGGAAAGTCATCTCTCGCTCTCTACTGCTCCATCGCTATCTCTCACTCCAATGGACAATGAGACAATGGAGTGACGTTTGCGAGACGTGATAGCAGTCGGATTAATTCTCGATCGATTCGAAGGGAGCCGGTTCTCCGCTTTGAGAATTCGTACTTTCCCGACAAATACGCAACCGGTTAACTGTTTGACTTGACACTACAAACCACGTGCTTTCAAATCGTACCAAAATAATTCTAGAAAATATGCTTACAAAGAAAATGTTCAAATTCTTCGATCGGTCCTCGTTTAAAGTCTTTTATGCCATGCCGAATACACAATTTCTGAACCATGAAACTTTAATATACCCTATATAAATAAAAATACTACATTGACACGTGCGTGCAAAAAGGCTGACTATATCGACGATCAAATTATTGTTATCATAACCATCTGCTCGTCACTTTTACAAGCTTAAAAGCTAACGCTGCCGTTCGTCAGATCAAAGGAGGCCGACGCTTCCGCTCCCGAGAATGGAAAACATAACCCGAAATTCCCTAGCGAATACATTCGAAAGTGAGCAGTGAACTGATCGGCAAAGTACCCCGGAGACCGCTCAGAATTTTATATGAAGGAGAACAAAGAGTTCTGCTCAAGAGTTCAGTCCTGTAAATACATATATTCGGTTCAGTATCGCAGAGAATGTCGTTGCACCGGTCTTTTGGGAATTCAAATATGCGATGCATCTACGATCCAAGACACGGATTGGAGATCAAAAGGTTGTATCGGTTTGCAGAGTCCAATAAACGTTTCACGTTCCTCTCGTCGAATGTTTGATTCCTATAAGACGATAATAGTAATTTAGTTCGATCAATCTTTGTCTTATCTGGAATAATATAATATCTAATATGTAAGAAGTCGTGTTTTTATCGAATCAACCATATATCCTATCGTGTTTGTTTCCTATCGCCTCGTGCAAAACGCGTATTGGACAGGGTGCATCGTTTTCGACCACTGAACGCATGAATTGTTGTCACACGAGTTGATTTCAGGGTGGCTCGAAAATCGATGAACTTCTGGCAGGTCGTACGACTAATCGTGATCGATGAACCGGCACGCAGCGGCACGTGACTGGTGATCTATCGCGTGGAAACGATTGATCGCGATATATGGACGCGGAGACATTTCGCCCTTTCGTTGGACATCATTTTTTTTAATACCTCGTTTTAGATCTCGTCCTACCATGCACTCGTTTCAAACTTAGTTTCACTTGTCATTGCAAAAAGTGAAAGAAAAAGGGAGAGAAACAGTGAAAAGATACAGTCGAAAATTACTTTTGACTGATCCTAAAAGCTAGACGAATTAGGGCAAGAATGCAGGATAACTAATTGCCCCATAGCGTAAGCTTCATAGACACGCATACCGATACATTCATTTTTAGGCAAACCCATGGCCCCAAATGGCGTTCCATGGTCAGATAGAAATCTCGAAATTATAGCTCGACTATATAGATGTTCTCAGCGACAGAGGAGCTCGTTAGCGACTGAGAGTATCGATGACCCTCGTTAGGTAATCATCTTTTAATTAAGCCAAGAAAAAAAGACGCCGCTGATACATAGTCTGCAACCACAAAACTCTAATTACCTTGCTCTACCGGTTTAACAGGCAGCTTTGTGTCTTCGAATGGGGGCTGACATACAACTTGACGCACTCTAATCTCACGGTTAACTCCTGTGTCAGGTGCATTTCATGTGGTGATAATGTCGGAACTATTCTTCTAATCTACATTTCTTTTGTAATCGCTAACGCCTCAGTTTTTCTAAACAATGAAAGAAGTAGCATGTGTCTTCAAAGCAACCATGTGTTTATGTTTATATGTCACGCTCGTTGCTTACAGATCATGAGACGTAATCGTATAAAGTTATGTTATGAATAACTATTAGAACTTGCATAACTTCTTTATTATCGCAACTGTGATTAGTAGTCTTGCATTTCAAAGTATGTACATTCTAAAAAAACATCAGTTAAGAAACTTTTGCTATCTTCTTACAACGGAATTAATTAAGACGTTGAAAAGTAAATCTCACCATATCGTTTGTTTATTTCCTCACTCTATCTCTTATCTTCTTGCTGCACGTTTGTTCCTTTGTTTCGAAGGCGGAAAGCGCAAAGCACTGTCTCGTGCATATTCGCGATGTCCGTTCACTTTGACGTCGTTCACAGTCCGGGAAGTGACCTTGAGTGACAAATTGATTTCGAACGGACTAAGGTATATAACTCCTTTAGATTTAGTCTAGTCTATCGAGTACCCCTGTGAACCTGCTACTTTTACATCTATTTTACTGGTAAGACCCATCGAAATAACGATAAAATAAATTTTATTTTATTTATTCGAATAAGAATAAAAATAAAATAATATGGTATCGTATTTCCCATTTCCTCTGATGACTTTTATCTAACGATAATGATCACCGATTGTTATTATTCTAAGGAAAATTGAAACTGTTATTGAAAAAGCTACAATGTATATCGTAGTATAATTGATATATATATAGAGATCGCAACTGACCTGCAGAGGATGGGATTTGCACTACGAAGGGATGGTCGACGAACGGTTGTTTGACGGTACCACCCCCACACCGAAGCATGGCAAACCTGGTATCGCATTCACGGTCCACTGCTTCAGGATTCGGGTCTCCACCCTGTCTCTACGCTCGTGTTTCCTCGTGAAAAAAGAAAAGAGAGAGGTGGAGAGAAGGGAGAGAGAAAGGAGAGAGAGAGAGATGATACGGTAAAGGCTACCCATCGTTGGCGATCTGTAACCCTCGATCGTCGGATCTGAACATATCTCACGACGAAACATACTTAACAGATGGTTAGGTGAACAACGCATTTGTCTTACAAATTGCAGCATCGAAACGTCTTCACGGCTTCTACCACGAAAATTGTTCATCCAACTGTTCTGTATCCGAGAAAATTTATGGAAAAAATTTATTTTCTACCTGGAGAATAGTTTTTCGATTACTACTGTTGGAATCGATTGTGCCGCGAAGAAATTTGAGAAGTTCGTCTTTGACAATGTAGTTTAAACTAAGTTAATCTAGAAACGTTGACTTAATTATTACATTACGTATTGCAATACAAGTAACAGAGTATCAGCGAACGTGATTGCTCTTCATAAGAATATATTGACTTTCGTATACTTAAAGAGAGTTTATAGAAAATTCTATCCGAGAGTACCATCGAATAATCGTAAATCCTGAACCATCTTGCGTCTGTTCGACGAGAAATCTATGTTGCGAACGGATCGTGAATCCATGAACATAACGCAATCACCTCACGCATCCGTCTTATTCCAAGATCAAGTCACGTGTGAGACTGCATGGTAATCAGCTGACACGGACCGTGCACAAAAAGAGTAGGTGATTTTAATAGAGAACAAACAGGATAAAGTGATGCAATTTCCCTCTCTCGATATTTATAAAACGTATATACTTACAAAGAAAATCAAGAATTTTTCTTTTTTGATAGTTTGTCCAATATTGTTCCATCGAAATGCAACAATATTCTCTCTTTACTCTGTAAAGTTATCTATCAGTAGAGGACATAAGTCGTGGTCGCGTGGTAAGAAACGGCTGGGCGATATACATAGCAGGTGCGCGTGCAGACAGCTCGAGGCGTTTACCAGTTAACCAAGGGGTGGGC
The DNA here is from genome assembly GCF_000188095.3 of Bombus impatiens. NCBI lineage: Eukaryota > Metazoa > Arthropoda > Insecta > Hymenoptera > Apidae > Bombus > Bombus impatiens. Next base: position 232,789 of record NT_176473.1, read on the forward strand.
AAACTTTTTTCTGAAAGGGTGGAATAAGAAGCTGCGGGATTTACTGTGCCAAAAAGGGGTCACGCTATGCTAAAGCGAACGCGCAAGTCTTTTTAATCATCTTGTCAGGCTGGTATAATCCGTGCAAATCGTCCGTAAAAATTCTCACTACTTTCTGGCAGACAAAACTACTGTAACTGCAACAGGCATAGCTTCTGAAACATGAAGATGGCTAACGTTGACTGTTCCGTGAAAATATCTTAAATAGATATCGTATATATCGTAAAAAATATTTTCTTTCTCAGGAGTATTTAAAATTCATACTTACCATTTCATTTGTGTTACAGTAATATATTATCCTATATAAATTAACGAGGATGAACTATCTTAACTATCTACTCAAAGAATGTCTTTGGAACAAAAATGTCACTGAAATGTTATAAAAAAATTAATCTTTAAAATATTCATCTCTCTAATTATTAATTAACGAAAGAAATATTTCACGTACATCAATTAAGTGAAATTGTTTGTCTATATATTTACCAATTTACAAAAATATCCATGATGTTTTAGGGACAATATTAAGAAGTGATTGCAAAAAAATAAAGCACCGTAATCGACACTAATTAGAGATAAACGAGCATAGAAGTGAATAAACGTTGAAGATGTGCTTGGCGCCTGAGTGTGAAGATGAGTAAAAGTTTGTAAAGATAGCACTTAATCCAACGTGTTACGTCTAACACAGAGAGAAAGAGATAGAAGAAGAAAATGAATGGACGTGGCTGTAAGATTCTCATTCCGCCAACACGCACTGGCTTTTTGCCAAGTCGTGAGCGCGAGCCATTAACGTGCGGGATTGCTTATCAGTTGCTGAGTCCGCGTTATTGCGTCGACGATGACCAACCGAGCGGCGGGCGACGCTGTTTCTGTCCCCGTGCCACCTAGATGCCCCCACGTTTCATAACTCGCCAGATATCAGCTATAAGCTATAAATGACGAAAGCGATCACGTTCACAAGAACCTACGTCCGTGATATTGACCTCACATCGATTATGGAACTATTTGCGTGCATAGCGAAAAATTACCGCACAAAAATCATCCTTCCTTTTGTTTGTAAGCTGATTGTTTAGAAAACGCTTCAGGAAATCTCTTACGATACAATATACTAAAACAATGGTACATAAAACATTACGAATGAAGTACATTATAAATGCAATTTATAATGATTTTTATCGGAGTAACAATTTTTAGTTATATATACTTAACTTTGTATGTGAGACCCGAAGTTTGATATTTAATAACATTATCTGTATACGGAAAAATGAATTTAAAAAAGTGAATAATGGTTATATCTATTATATGATAATTATTTTCACACGTGGAAAGTAGTTATAGTGTAATTAGCGTTGTTGACACTCGATGTAATCACCTCATACTTGTTTTCCCCTTTACATCCTGAAGTAGATAATTGATTACTACGAAACCTATAATTATGGGTTATCGCTATGTTAAAATAGACCTTTCACTTTCCACTTGTAGCTATAGTAATTGCACATAGAAATTTCATAATGAAACATCGTCATATGAAAAAATTTCAATATAACATTTTGTCAAGAGACGAACGAGTAATAAAAAGATTGTTGGAAAGAAGAGTAATAACTTGTAACCTGTGAACATTTAAATATGGTGGAAGAAATCGCGTCGGCGGTACAGTGTTGCCAGTACGGAAGTACTCGATGACGCTATGCCAGGTTTGCTCCCTCCAAAACCGCGCGTGCATTGGCAGCATTGTTTTTTGGTAGTTTACAAATAAAATGGCCGATATATGAGGCTATTTTGTATGGACAATAAAATATGCAATTCTGTAAAATTAATGACCATCGGCCGCTCGTGTATGTATGTCAAAGTATAGGTTCAGTGCCGCGAAATACGAGAAAAGAAGGTGAAGTGTAAGTGAGCGTGTGGGAGTGCCGTGAGAGGAAGGTGGAGGTTGTCTTTCAAGACCCGTGGACGCCGCGGGCCCGAACACCGAAACGAAGAATAACTTACGAACTCAAATATATTGAAAAATCAACCGACCACAATATCTTTTTCATTGGCGCGCGGTGGCGCGGTGACAACAATACGAGAACGGCTCTAGATTTACGGAACCTGGTTTACAGCGCACAGGCCCCCTCTGCCGCCTGCTCCAATTCTTCAGGCACTCTCGCCTCACCTAAACACTGTGTGTTCCTAAGTCTGACAAAGCAACACTTGGGAACACACCAAGCATTTGTTATACTTTATGTGACAGATGACATACACATGGTGTTAATCACCTTCCATATTTTATTTTATGAATCTTGATTATTCATAAGCTGTCTATTAATATCAAAGGATCAAATATAGTAACTTAGAGCCGCTTCAGGCAGATATGATTCTCAATTTTGAAACCCACAGCTGAGATACTGGAGTGTGACGGGTACGTTTATTTAGAACCTTTCAAAATATTTCCCGCCGACCAGTTTGTTGTAGTGGAAAGAAATGGTGCCGACAATACGTTGACAGAGACGGAGGGGCCCACGAGCAGTGCGTCCAGCCAGCCCACCCCCTCCGTTACTCCTCTGTCAAACATGTGCACCACTCCTGGCAACGTAGGCACAGGATTTGGGTATGCTTGGTCCTTTGGTGGACCTGGAGCAGAAACCCGAGAAAATGCACAGGGTGAACTTACTACAAATATTAGTTATGCTGTGAATAATAATCAGGACCAAGGATCCAGCCAAAAGATACAGATCGACATTAAACCAACTAAAGTTGCCAATAGTACACATCGTAGACCCATGTTCACTATGAATGAAACTTGTCAACAGACTCCGACGACGCATCATACAGCTGGAGCTCATAATCAAACACACGGCACACATGTTCGTACTAAGAAACATCACGACGTATTTTCATTAACATGCGACAAGGGAGGTTGTAATTGTGATGCTGCGCATGCAACACCCCCACCGTCTCTTTTTTCAAATACTTTAGTTTTTACTACAGCTGATAAACACGCTATGAGTAAGCATTTCATGACACCTCTTGGACCACTACAGCTCACAGCAGAAGAGTGCAATGAAATTTTAATGAAAAGAGCAGCAGCTGCTTCAAACCAAGCTAATGTTAACAATGTGGCAACGAGCCAGACAGATAGTACGGCTCACTTTGGGCATGTTTTAACGCATGTGAACACTACACAAATCGAAACAAAGGTCAAGCAACAACAAGATATGGGAAGTCAGGTCAGAGTACCAAAAGAAAGACCGTATTCTTGTTCAGAATGCGGGAAGTCATTTCTTCTAAAACATCACCTTACAACACATGCAAGGGTACATACAGGAGAACGACCTCATGTTTGCGTTCATTGTGGTAAAAGTTTTGCACACAAACACTGTCTTCATACCCACCTTCTCCTTCACAGTGCGGACCGACCATACCAATGCAGAGAATGTAAAAAGTCTTTTACACTAAAACACCACCTTGTAACGCACACACGAGTACATACGAGAGATCGTCCATTTGTTTGTCAAGAGTGTGGAAGATCATTTCCTTTAAAACGTCATTTAGTGACACATAGTAAATTCCACTCAGGGGAGAGACCTTTTGTTTGCGAAGAATGTGGAGAATCATTTTCTCAAAAGGATCACCTAACAATGCATTCGCGCTTCCATGGCAGTTTACATCCATTTGTTTGTCACGACTGTGGAGCAACCTTCCAGAGAAAGTTTGAGTTAGTGAATCATGGTCGTTTGCATGGCAGAGTTCCACATTCGTGTACTGTTTGTGGGAAAGAATTTCTCCAAAAGAGAACACTACTAGCACACATGCGCTTACATACAGGAGAAACTCCATTTGCTTGTACTGTTTGTGGAGAAGCATTTCCTCGAAAAACAGACCTGGTAACCCATTCGAAGATACATAACAATAATACGAACACAGACGAAAAATCTCTTATGTGCAGGTAATAATTTCAATAACATATAGTTTAAATGTGTATGTCTGTCTATATTAAAATCTTCTGCATATGTTAAATTTAATGTTTCAGGGAATGTGGATTGGACTTCTCAAACCGGGAAGCTCTTACCCTGCACTTAAGGTTACATTCTGGTGATCGTACTCTTGTAACAGATCTCTGTGGGTTAGCAGCTGCTTTCCAACAAACTCCTGGACACTTCCTTACACCCAACACTTCTGGAACTCATCAGGTATTATCAACATTAGCATAATATACGAAATGCGTATACAATCAAAGGGTTTACAGATGAATGGACCCATCGGAAATCCCGGTGTCAGCCATATGCATGGTGCAACACAAACATCACCACCTGTAGGGACAGGCCCGAAACCAAAACCACACGTATGTCCCGATTGCGGTCGTGGATTCGCGCAGAAACATGGCCTGTCTCAACATCAAAGACGTCATACGGATGGTAGCTGCCATATAAGATCACACGTGTGCGATAAATGTGGAAAAGCGTTTTATCAGAAGAATCATTTGTTATTACATCAACGCCAACACATGGATCCCCCGCCCAGCATACTTCGGCAACAACAGAGACAAGCTGCACAAGCTGCTGCTCAACAAGCACAACAACAACAACAGCAGCAGCAGCAACAACAACAGCAGCAGCAGCAGCAACAGGTACAGCAGCAACAAGTGCAACAACAAGTGCAACAACAACAAGTGCAGCAACAGCAAGTGCAACAAGTGCAACAGCAGCAGCAGCAGCAACCTCAACAGCAACAAACAACGTGCACTGTAGATACAAAAACAATACAGCTTCAAGCAATACAACAAGTGCAACAACAAGTTCAACAACAGGTACAACAGCAGGTACAGCAACAGCAACAGCAACAACAACAACAAGCGTGCTCTGTGGACACTAAAGCAATACAGTTAAATGTCACTATGTGAGACGATATAGAAAGTGGGGATTGGTCGATCCCTGGAACAATAGCACTCCCAAATGCGCACCCTGCTGCCACCCTCTGCACGCACTTCTCTTGTACTAACATTACACGTTAGATATATTTATTATCTCTAGAATCGAATACGAAATAACCAATTTTATTACAAGAGTATATATACAAAGTATACATATTATATTCTAAATATGTAAGGCTTGTAACAAGAAAATAAAAATAACCATATATTAGTGTTTTACATATACTTTATATATCATTTACTCTAGATATGTAAAATGATACTAAACAAATTAGTTGCCTTAATGAGACGAAGAATTTTAATGAATATATTAACTATTGTTTGGTGAACTTTTTTTCATTTACTTTTAATTAGTAGGACGTCACTTTATAAGAAAATACATATTGAATAAACAAACGTAAAAAATAAGTTTTTTATGTACTACTGCTTTGTTGTTATCCTTCATGCTGCGCTTGTATGGTGAAAGTCGAGAGAAATGTTGATCGTGTGAATGATCAGTAAAAAATAAATATGTAGAATGTATCAAGAAAGAGGGAGAGGGTGGCAGACATAGCGCATTTATGGAGCATTTAAAATTGTAGGTCTGCCCGAAAAAAAAAGAGATGAATGGTGTCTTTAAACGTATTTTTTACGTTATAGCAATTCGCGAAATTTGTTTAACAAATTCTAGAGAATTAAGAGCGCAAGAGCATTATGAAAATTTATATTCCATTAAATGGACAGTTATTAACTTTATTAATTCGAAGGATTCGAATAAAGTTCGAATCGTTAAAATTGTTTTGTTTTTATATGATTGATAGCGTTTTCATTTCTTGAACTTCCGTACTTTCTTATGTTCTCGACTTCGACTTTTTTACTTTATAATACCAAGATATGTGTGAAAGCCATTCACATATTCTTACAAAAAAACATCCAGCATAGTAAACTTTTGTAATAGTTTTGTCAGAGATATGTAATAGCTAATAGAATTGCGCAAAGAAATGAAAGAAGTAATAAAGGTAGCTTTCCTACATAGTTTTAACATACATATATATTTTTTCCAGACAGATAACAAACATGCAATGCGTTTTTTCGTGATTTTACACGAAAGTGAAACACGACCTAAATTAGAATCACATTTTTAAATGGAAGAAAAAAAAGAGAAAAATTGTTAAACGATGAAATATTGTAAAACGAGCTTTAATGTGCCTTTTTTCAAGCTCGCGATTAAAGTACCTTTCCTTCTTCTGCATTCCTGTTTCTATTCGCATACGATACAGATTGTCTTGTGAAAGTAAACGTTTTGCCCACGCGCATGAAAATATATGGGCTACACGAAACAATCAGTATTCATATTTTTTTCAAACTATGAAAATACGAGCATGTAGTACATCTATGCGATTAAAATTTTCATTCGTTTCATTTGTGCAATATATAAGTTTATTCAAGTTACTTACAGTCACACACGAATCAAACGCTTCGAATGCTGCGGTGCTTCACTTGTTTACTCATTTGAACATCCTGAAATCTCCCGCGTTTCATTTGGTAATGTAATAAAAAATAGAAGATAGGTAACACGCATTTGTTCATAAGCGATATCTGGCGGTGATGTCCGGAGATAGACGAACGCAAATAGCGCATGCGCATAGGTCATCGTATACCGTCCCGCCTGCGGACGAACCGAAATAAATCGAACGACGCCGAGCCGATCAGCAGTACGGTGCTCGCTGGATGCGACTGTTTCGCGTTAGTGATGATCAAAACGAGTTGTCGTCGTCGTTGTTTGTGGCATTTCGCGAAGACGAAGAAACCGTGATCCGTGATCAAAAGCTCGAGACGGAGAAGAGGCCGAGGACACACATCGTCGCTCGTTGCCGCGGCCACGGATGCATATGGAGGTGCGTAAACCCTTGTTTCGATGCACCCTCTTCATCTATGCACACGTTTTTTCTTTGCTTTGAAAACATCACAGACACTTCCTTTAACACCACTGCTATTTTTCTATGTGATCTCCTCTGTCCCGTGAAACATGATTTAGTACGCGAATGTATCCTGGACAATTGAAAGTGCAATAGATGCATTTATCACAGGAATTGTTATTTACGATATCTGCGTCGAATCGAAGGATCGTTATTCGTCGAAAACTTTCAATTTCGTACATTACCTCGAGTTAATATTTTTTTACAAATAATAGTATGTTTGAAACGCGATTCGAGGAAACGTCCATGCTGTTTTCATTCGGTCAGCCTGTGCTTGGAACGACGCAATACTATTTTTTCTTCTTTAAGTTTGTTTATTTGATGTGCAATCATTCAGGTGATTACAATAGTATCATCTTGGGTTGTGCAAACGTATATGAATTTTGCACGACAGTGAACTCTCCCTTGGAAATAGGCCGCAGATTAAAAGTACGTGCGCATACGGCATTGGACTTTGTGTACGCTCTCAGCTGACGGGGGCCTGTCAGCTGCCTTCCACGAGAAGATCAGGGCCGTCATTTTGTGTGGCGTTTCCATACGATTTTTCCCGTTACTTCGTTTATCTGAAATTTTACAATCGACTCATTCCATTTCGTTTCTACCTTGATGGTACACTTTAGTTACAATTTTTCTTCGCTTAGTAACAGTGCATAATCTGCCATATCGAATAGCTCTGTCGTCACGTCCGCACGTGTGCGTAGGACAAGAATCTATTATTCCATTGTTAATTGATCATTGTACACTTAGTTTACACTCATTTAACATCTCATTAAATTTCCATCAGCCTCTCGTATGTATACCTCGTTTCTTTTTCGAATACATTTTTATTCGTCGATTTTTTTTATTCAAATTTTTTAAATTGCTTCTCACTTACAATGTCAACGACATCGTAATATTCCGCGTCAGTGGTGATAATTTCCTTGATACTTAACCGGCAATCTCACCAAGATAATGCGCGCCGTCTTGTTTTGTACACATTCACAGCTGATTCAACCGCCTTGTCTTAAAAACGTTCAAACTGTTATCTTTTAGTACGCGGGTACCCTTTTGCGACATTTCTTCTCTCTGCTGTATGTGAACGCGTACGTACAGAATGGCTTCGATCGCTCTGAAAAAACCGTACATACATAATATCCAGCATAGTACCTGTGGTAAAGGCTAACAATAAGTGGTAGAGGGAATTGACGTAACGCTTTGCTTCTTCCCTCTGTGTGTTTCTACCCGAGACCACCAAACTTCGATCGATTTTTCTATCGTAAATATTTGGCCAAGTTTACATCAACATTTACGTATCGTCGATTTGTTAAAAGAGTGACATCTAAAAAATTGTCAATTCTGAAGTATCTACAAAAATTAATCTTTTATTTATTTTTTATTAATCTTTTATTTTATTTAACTAATATTTTATTTTTATTTTCTATAAAAACGATACTACTTTACTTATTAATATCGAATTATTTAACGAAAGGAATGTTACAATGCAAAAATTGTATCGATTCCCTATTTAGTAGTATTTTATTAAATATCCTCAAAACCCAAAGTCTATTTTATCCCAACGATAAAAGAAAAGAAATTCTTTTTTATTACTAAATAATGGAATTATTAATAATTTTTAAGTTTAAAACGATCTCTTGAAAAATGGACTTTTCCTAGTTGTGTCTTTTAGTAAATGGATGATACAAGTTGTCTCTTACTATAAAAATCATACTGTCAACAGAAATTCTCTAAAAGGGAATAGTATATATATCTACTTTCCTTGTACTTGTACCGATTGAGTACAATTTGACTACGGGTTTCTCGAGTCGATCGAGCGCCTTTCGAATTTAATAGCCCGAGAACCGTTTGGTGTGTGGACGGTGTCCATATACACAAAGTGCATATTAAGGTGCAATTCGCTTTGAAAGCGACATCCGCGTGATGCGTTCGTCCACAGGACGCTTTACATGGAAAATTAAATATGCGCGACGAGTTACGAAGGACGATGACCCGAATTAACTAAACTCGAAGCTGCTGCTGTGCGCCGCGCTTGTTCCTCTCCCGGTGTTTATTTAAGCTGCAGTGGTGTAGCCTCGCTTGATTCCTGTCTAGCCAGGCAACAGCGACCAAACCAAGCTGCTATACAGTCACTTTGATTCGCGCAACGAAAGTTCTTCGCTCGTTCCTTCGTAACCATGCTATTGGCCATACCAATATACACCTACCATGTGTACAGTACTCTGCAAAAATATTCTTACACCATTTAACAAATACAAATCTTTTGTTTTCTTTCATGAATGAATGATAATATACTTTTACGATACACTTTAATTCTGTTCTTATTTATAAAGAAGCATTTACCCAAAAATTTCCTAGAAGTAATTCCCTAGAAAGTTGTTAGTTAATTTTATGTAATTAATTTTGTGTATGAGCTTTTTCTGCCTCAATAACAAAAGTTCTTTTAGGTTCATATTATTTATTATCTTGTGTTTGATGTTAAGATATTTACACTATTGTACCAATTTTGCTTTTTTACGAGGAAGTGTTTCCGTGATATTAATACAAGGACTACCAGACTGCTCGAAATTCGCAATTCTTTATAGAAATTTTATAATGTACTACGATGCATCTATAATTTGTAGTTTTATATTATATTTTTTTTATAAATTCTTCATCTTGATTTCCTTGATACTAGTCCCGTAGTTCTAGTCTTAAACTTGGACGTCCACCGAACAAAGCAAAATATACGCGTTGAGTAACACGATACCGATATTTTAGGTATTCGTGTATTATGTATAAAAGAAGTTCCACGGAATACATACTCCCGAATAAAAGCACTACCTGTAATGATCGTTTCTCTAATCGTTATACACAGTTATTTAAATTTTCTAAAAGTGGGATTTCCAGTATAATTATGACTAATTAGTGGCTTGTTGTTATTATCTGTCCGTAACGCGTTACGCTTCGATATAGCCAATTTTTTAAGTCTTTTTTAATTCTGTTATAGTCGTTGAATATTTCAAGCAAGCAAACGCATCGAATTTTCTGTTTCCATGAACGCGTCCTCCGTAGACCTGTTGGACGACGCTTTTGTGTACGTTTACAGCTGATTGGGCTGTCAGCTGGGCTGCGCGCGATAGAACCATCTAGCAGGCTGGCCAACGCATGTTCCAGAACGCTCCGAGGGGGTCTTGTTTTTCTCTTGCTTTTTTTCTTCTTCTGTCATTTCCCAGCAGAGGCTCTGCTCGCTGGCGACCACGCCAGTCAGGGCAATGCCTCTTACAATCTTTAAACTTATCCCTGGTGAGTCGCTAGCGGTTGGGATAAGGTGAGGGGTTATATTCGACGCGTTTACGTTATACATGTACGCAAGCGTAAACCCTCGCCTATACTGGATGGGTATTATAAGTTTTGCCGGCCAAACTTTTTGAGTAAGTTTTACGAATATAAATAAGAAAAATAAAATACTGTATAAACAGTGGTCTTTTATAGTTGTATTAAGAATATGATGTATGAGAGGAACAGTATTTTAGTCTGTAAAGTTGTAATTAGGTCTCATATTATTAGACTTGCATAGAGAATTTCGTAAGAAAAATTATATTAAGTAAGTTGATACGAAAAATTCATTGAAACGAAATAGAGTTGACAAATAAACTTTATTATTCTTATTGTTACGTGTAATAGTTACCTGAAGTTTTTTATCGCTATCTTCCTATCTTTCTTATAACTTTTTAATAATTAACAATAAATTGTCGAACGACAGTTATTTATGTAACATTCTTTTCTGATCTATATTTATCAAATATACCGAAAAAGTATAACCGAAAACAATTGTGACAGTTTTATAAGGATCTATAAATAACGTCCAGTTTCGGTTTTCTTTTTATACGCTATTTTTACGCGTATTCTGCTAAATATGCTAAATATGCTGCTTTTCTGCTAAATATGCGTGCTAAAATTACTATATTGCCAAATGTTTGGCGGTGATTGTACTTAATTATAATCGTTCTCGTACGTGAAAGAAAATCTTGCAACATCGGGTAAAGTTACGAACGACCTTTAATTCCAGGAACTTATTTCTAGTTAGTCATAATAGCTGGTAAAACGTGACAAACTACACGAAGATTCCCATTCATAATTCGTACAGTTATACGACACAAGTAAACTTCCGTTAGAAACGTTCTTTATTACCGAACTATAAACTAACGCACATATTATTTTCTTCACACGCACTTGATTAAACTCGGCTCTCATGGTAGTGGGGCTCGGCGGGCTTGCGATCAAAAACCTCGCTATCATTTATCACTCTACCGCTGCGCTGGTTCGTTGTACGTGCGTGACCTACGCAACTTGACTTCGCTTTTTTTTTTTTCAAATCGTTCTCTCATTTTTTTTTTGCATTGTAACGATTGTACAACAGAAGATTGCGAGTTTACGTAATTAAAAAAAAAAAGTCAAACTGAAGACTTAGGATATAGCAATTCTAATGTGTATTTAAAAAAACATTATTTCTTTTTTTCAAAGCGATCAGACGAACGGATTAGATCACGATACTGGCTTTTTTCTACTGATTCCAACGCGATGCTTCGTTACAGATTGGATTATATTCTTTATCTGGAACATATATTCCGGATTGTATTTGAAGTCCTTGCCACGCGCCATTGGTCTGCTTGTCCGGTGGCCATTGCTTGGAATAATAGGGACACGGATAAATACGAAGTCCATTCACTGTTTCACGCATATAATTGAAACGTTTCAAATCGAACGTTCGCTACGATAGATATCGGAAACAATGGGTTACGCTTGATTGTGACATGTACCTGGAACATGTCATCTTTACACGAAATTTAAGTTCGCGGCTATTCCAAGTATCGATAAAATGATACCCGCATATCTCCCCTTGCTTATTCTTTTTATTTCTCTCCTAATGTATTTACGAGGTAAATAAGAAGGAAAGAAAGACGCAGTGTTTTCGTCGCTCTCACGTAGTGCATCGCCGTTTTTGTTTGATTTTACTCATAGTTGACGAGCCAATAGTCGAAGCCGTACATACTATACGTAAATATAACCACGGATATGTATATGTTTACTCGAGTCTGGAATACATACAGATATATATGTAGATACAAGGAAGGAGGAGTTTAGGGGGAACAAGAATGAAAGAAAACGCTGACCACCAACAACGAGCTCTAATAGAAAAGAGGCTATTCGCTTTGTGCTCATCGATTTGATAATGTAGTACTTGTCTTTCGTAATACGTTTTAGAAAGCTAGTCGAAATGCTGGAATTTGAGGTTTAGATTTCCTATTATCATGGTTATCTCGGTTCGTCGAACGTTGTCAGTACGCGCGGATCACTAATTATGTTCAACGAGTCGTCGCGATGAAATGTAAATCTGCACGGCAAAAAAGCCAGCTGGGTTATTGAATCGTCGTTCAACGATTTGCTCGGAAGTATGATTCATTCGTACTCGTGCATACGCTTGTCCAACGCACCGCCACATATACGCTACGCAATTCGTGAGTTTTCCTTTTGTATTATTTACCATGAATCAGTAGCCGTACTTAGTTAGGTTTATATATTTACGTTCACGTGTTTGTTCTCCCCACCATTTTTTGTTTTCATAGAACAAAACTCCGGCATTTAGGATATTAAGGATTTACTTTTATGGTTGTCTGGCTTAGGATTACGTGTATTCCTGGTATTGAGCCTACCTTGCTAACCGGTCACATTTAGTCCTGATTTATGGCCAATTAGCCATTCAATTTTCATAAATCTTAACGTAACGATAAGAGCGAAATTTTTTTAACAAAATCTTTTATTTCAAACGTAAAAGATCTCGCCAGTAGCTTCAACGCGATTGGAAAAAAAATATTCGCAGCAACGCATTCACTCTTATCGCCGTCCGTTTCTTCCTTCGCGTGGTGTGCATGGCACCGTTATATTGTATATAATTACTCGTTGCTCTTGCATGCAATCTTGCTCGTGGTTCAACAATCTTGGCGCTTTTAGACGTCCGCGCGAATTATTTATAAAACGATCGTGCACCTTGCTCAACGAAAGAGTTATCTGTATGCTAAGCGAGAACACGCCGTTGCTCGTCGTTCAGTCCCGCCACGCCGCGGCGTGTAATGTAAAACTTGTTGCGAAGAAAACGCGCGCAACGCGACGTCTTTAGAGTCATTGTTCTCTCTCTCTCTCTTTCTTTTCCTTACTCGTGGGGGAAATACACGGATGTATGAATATACGCACTAGACGATCGCGTGTGAGCTTGTTCCTCCCGTTGCGGATGTCTGCTTGAAATTTTTCGGTTGCTGCGTGCACGAAATATCTTCGAATATTTTGGTTCCTAGTCGCGATCTTACGTTTACCATAACATGGATCGATAGCGTTCTCTCGGTAAGTAACGTGTTCAGGAACAAAGAAACAAATCCGCGGTCACTTTCCGTAGAAATAACTGGCCGAATGATATCTGGATTGCATTACCTTTCTCACTTTATATCGGACCGCAACGTGTCTACCGTCGATTATTTTAGCTTAGCATCGAAATAGAATTTAATAGAATGTGTTTCTTTCTCAGGTTTCCGATATGAAGTTTAAAGATGTTTTGTGAATTGGGCTAATGGAAATGATCAAAGTATTGAGAAATTGATGAAATCAAATTTTCTTTTTTATGGAAATGTTTATTGCTTACAATGCACTGTCGGATTCTTATCTCTATTCGAGAGGTCTGCGTGATTTATTAAAGCCATATCTTCCTGTGCATTCGATGGAAGACAAGGGAGAAGAGATATCGTCGTTGCACGACGACTAAAGGGAACGTAAGTCGACGATGTTTCTTACGAACTATCTGCATAAAGGCGTCGTGTTGGAATAAAATTGAAATACTTAGGAAAAATAACGATAAAATGGTATTCTTCCTACTTAATATTTACATATACGTTTCTTGTTAAATCGTAGCATACGAAATTCTGTCAGGGCTCAATGTTTACATCGTATTATCAGCGAGAGATATTTTGATCGTCGCGTAAAACGTGTTAAATCCATGTTGACGAGATAAAGAGGGAAACGACGCAACGTCACTCGTTTCCTTATCACTAATGTTTTTGTTTATGGTGCACTTGGTATTCCAAGTGCGTACATTCGCTATTTACACTTAGCCGGAGATCAACAGCTTTTTGGGACCCACGTACCTCGCGCTTGTAACATTGCGTATCTTTGTAGAAAAAGTATAATACCCAATCTCCTTGTTTTTACTTCTCATTTGCTTTTTATTTTTTCACGTTCGTTTCTATACAATATATTGCTAGTCGCGCATAGTATTTATTCGTATCCAAACGGTGATCTTTTTACGCTCACGTACGTTACGTGTCGTCTATCTTCAGTTTTTATAGCGAGATACGAACTGTGAAATTCGAATGCGGAGACTATACATGCACATTTAATGCACATACCTGAATCGACTCAGAACGTAAACGTCGTAAATATTCGATTTTGCTGTTACGTTTCTTTTCTCCGTGTCCTTATTCTGAATTAAGTGTACATCCATTGACACCGAACCTTCTCGTTGAAATTTTCCGACCTTTTATCAAGCGAAGATTTGAACCCTAGTCAATGTTCGAGCATGTTGATTTTTCTAAACGTACGGCATTATCGCGTTACGAACGTTTGCTCAATTCTACGTGTACATTTGTGTTGTTTATCTTCTGCTGAGTAAATTCATCGATAATAAATATCTTTTTTCAGACAGGAAGTAGCACCTCGAACTTCTACTTTTTTTTATCAATGCAGTTAAAAAACTTGTTTTTCAGGAAAAGGTCAGTTTTGTAAAGATCAGGAGACTTTGCTACGTTGTATTCTAGAGTAAACAGATTGTGCAAAACGTAAACATTATCGTGTGTGAGCTACTTGGCAAATGTTTGTAAAAACTGCGATCCTTCGCTGTTTTCCTTTTTATTTTTTTTTCTGTGGGTCTGTTATCACGAAAGACGTTGATCTACGTCGTCTCTGCATGTAATCCAAGTTAAGGCCGTATCACCGTGTACCGCCTTGCATGTGATATGCAATAGAAAACATTTTGTCAATACACGCGATGACGCGCGGAGTCGTGACTGTATTGCATGACCCGCGATGCGTGTTCCGTCGATCGTGGGTCAAACACGTGATTGCCTTCTCGCGAACGCCACTGTTCACGATCATCTATTTAACCCTTTTCCGTATAGGGTTAGTCGTTGAAGAGAGTTATCGATTATCGCGCGTGACATATCGAACTGCAACGTAGCGCGTCTTTCATCCTTTTTTTACATCATGGAGATTATCGATATGTCGTTTATCGCTGTAGTCGATCACGATCGTATCCTCAGTTGTGTGTGTGTGCATGTGTGTGTGTGTATATATATATATGTATATACGTCAATAAAGTTGCGAACTCGAAATGAAATCCGACAGGAACGAAATGAAATTATTACGAAATGAAATTGTACGACTACACACACGTACATATGTAATTGACCGACACTATAGTTATCATGTAGAATGTGAAGACTTACCTTGTGAATCAAGAATAACTAATATTTTTATCGAAATATACGATCATCTGTATTCTTAGAGAATATTCTATTATGCGCTTGAAATATGTTTTCGACGCTTCTGTAGCCACTCGTCATTTTAAACGACAACTTATAAATGGCGCCACTTAAACGATGGACAACATTCTATGAATACAAAAAGAATACATGAAATATACATAAAATATGCAAAGAATATACATACGTACCTAGACATGTACGTGATTCGTTCATGGAACACTTTCTTCCTCATGTGAATTATCGGTCGCGTGTAGATTCTCGATTATGTCACGGAAATTCTTTATCGATGCAGTCGATAGTCTTTGTCGGAAGAATGCTCGTTTCTTGGTTTTACGCCGTATCAAATATAAGAGCCTGATAATTTTCAACCCATGCGATTAATGGCTCACTAAATGGCATCGTGATACGTGTGCAACATATTTGCATGGATTGCCGTTGTCCACGTTATAACGTAACGATTGTTTTATACATATTTGGTATCGATACGATAATTCTACTGCGAATTAGTCGGCGTGAAAATGTTCGAACAGTAAAAAAAAAAATGAGGAATTGTAGTCAATTCGTATGGAACTCGTACGTTCGACCTCTAGTGGAAATTAGAGCGTATTTACTAGCACTTTTTAAGCTGCTTATATCAACTTTATTATACTAACCTTACCTGTTATATCGAGTTAGCGAAAGGTTAAGGGGAAGCCTATTATGTTATATCGTGTACTAGCTCTTAGTCTATGGTGTAGCCATCTAGAACTCGATAGAAGTATCAAAATTTCCAAACAAATACGTACATTCGGTTCACCGAAGAGTTTAGATGGCTGGCCGAGCATGAAATCGATTAAAATTGATTTCTGGTTAGACGGCTACGGTACACGAACGCAAGGTTCGCCGAGGTCCTTGAAACAGGTGCTACGCGACTCCTCGCGAACTTCGATAGTTTCAGCTTAATCTACCCGATAGTGATTTCGCTGTAACAGCATCCCGAATAATCGCGCGCTTGTCACGTGTTTGTATTGGGTTACCACATGATGCGTGTGGTATGTGTTGGCTCCGTTGAATGAAGTTTAGTCGAAGATGGCCGCAACTCCTTATTCAATGGAGCCGAGAACAATAATACGTGGAACGTGGAGGATTGTACCTCGACATCGGGACCAAATTAGAATCGGCAAGAATTTTTGTATCGTTGGCCGTCAGCCATGTGTCCATGTGCTTTTATTACGACGGTTGTCACATTTCTACTAGATTGAAACAATTTTGTGCGTCGTCGTACGCGTATGTGTGTGCGAGAACGATCATTAACATAAGTGTTATTTAACGACGCTTCATGAATCTTTACGATCGTTTCAATTTACGATTCTGATAGAGTAGTTCATTCGGTGCCATTTGGGATGCTGGTCAATATGAATCGAACATCTACGCCAACAGTGGCAAAACGATCGGTTCGGTTTAGTTCGGTTGTCGGTTTCAATTGGGAAGAATAAATGAACATCGCGCCGTTTTCAACGTTCATGGTCGATGTTAACTCCTTGCTCTATGACTTTTTTAGTACATAGTTATTTGAGCGAGCATTCAGTTATTTAGTTAATCGTTGATGCAACATCATATTCTACATAATATTTATTTAGTCGTAAGAAACTGAAATTAGAGTTCAAATTAGATTTCTTTACGAATGTAATTTTCGATATTATTCGATATTATAAGACAAATGATTGATTATTTCTATTCTAGACACGTGTACATCTGAATAAAAATGATCGAATAATTTTCTAGCGAAAACACCTTCTTCTTTATTTTAAATCCGTGCACGATCGCTCTGTCGGCCGAGAAGTTTAATATTATCGATAGAGTTACCGGTTAAGTTAGAAATGGATAAGTTGGCCGCGCAAACGTGAAATTATCGATGGGAAGAATGCAAGCCTTAACGAAATTTTCCTCTAACCTGATTATCTTTCGCGCCGATAAAATTTCCCGCGGGAAGATTTTGCGATAATGTCGTTGAAAGGTTTTCTTTCATTCTATCTCCTCTATTTATATCGAATGAAAAATCTGCGAAAGTCACTCGACGAACTTTCGATCGAGCAATTAACGATCTAGCTCATTGCAATTGTTATCATTCCACACGTTAGGAGAATGTTTCTTATATGATATTAACGTAGAGATCATCCGAAAGAAAACTTCACGCCTGATTGGAAAAAGCCGATAAGATATACAATATTCATATTGATTGCATTTACCGCTGACTGTTAACCTTTGCAAAAGCGTAATCGGTATTTAATCTAATCATCTGTTTAGATCTTTATTGCGTTTATCTTGACATAATATTGTTTACCATTCTACAAATTGCCTCTTTATTGACCCTGAATGCTCGAAAGAAACGACATTTCTCGATAATTCCACGATGTATATCAAGCTTTAAGTCTTTTTTTGCCTCTCGTGATCTTCTAAGCGTATTAGATTCGTGTAAGACACATTTACACGGAATGCGTGTAAAAACACGTTCATAAATATGCACGTTTGTAACTAATACTTGAAGCGGCATATGAATTTAAAATCGAAGCAGAAATCAAAGGATATACAAGGTAGGACGTAAAATTTCTGTTTCATCGTTTCAGCTTTCGAAACATAAAGCATATGCGTCGTTCAATTCCCGATAAACGTTCGGTGTATCGCATAAAAATGGTTATTTCGTTTTATCTAATGTCTACGGATGTCCTGAAATTCTGGTGTCGATATCTGTCTTTAGTATCAGAAGAATCCAATCGTTTATCTTATCATCCTACCGAATATCGTAAGGTTTCTGTCGCTCGATCAAAACACGACCGAAACATAAACGTCCAAATGGTTTTCTACGTTCCTTCGATTTCATAAAATTCCATCCTTTGTCTTTAGTATCGGAACAAGGTGAACGGAAACATGACCATTTTTAAAAATAAGTTTCATTGTCTGTAAACATCATGAGTTACTGTTATGACTCACTCACGCGGTCTGAAACGTGTGTGCGACTGTTCGCAACTTCGCAACTAGAAGTTGTTCGCTGCGCAACTCAGTTTTCGAGAGCGAACTGTACGCTTTAGGGTTACGCAGTTTGCACCGCACGACATCTGTTCCACGTGTTTCCCTATTGCACGCTTCGTCTGTAGTAAGTACATAACACGCATCATATATCAACAGCAGGTGAAGAAAAAAGAAAACAAAGCGTCTATCGCGGGTAGAAACGGGCTTTCACTGGATTCTTCGTGTCTTATTCATTGGCGAGGTAGGCTCACGCGGCGCACGCCGTCTGCACCGGCATGGCACGGGGAAAAAAAGGATGACAAGAAAATCGGAAATTCCGAGGATGCGCCGGCGACGGGTAGCAATGACCTTGGGTCGTGTATTGACTCGGTGTTCCATCTCTTTGTTCCCAACAATTCGTCGGGAAACTTCTTTCTTGCGGTACGGCCTCTCTGCGGATTCATAGTCCGCGGCCATCGAACCGCGCCACCATTCTATACAGTTGTTCTTTATCGTCACTGTATTCAAGGATGCTCGAGGAGATGCCTAAGAAATTTTTTAACCTAACCTGAGAAGCGTCTTTTATTATATCTTACGTTATATTATATCTTACGTTATATTTGAACGTATTACGTTTCTATTCGTGTTTTTATTCAAGAGTTTCTGCGCTGTTTTGCACGATTCAGTTAATATTGTTAACAAAAGATTATAAGCTACAAGTTATCATATATTAATCATTGTCCTCGTAATTTGTTAGTCTATAGCGTCTATAGAGTGTATAGAAACTATAATATAATTATAATTTTTATAATTCATATTCTTAATATATGAAATAATTACTACTGCGTCGTTCCATTAGATAACTTTATGCATTTAGATATGAAACTACGTTTCAAGCTTAAACCTAGCAGATAATCGTTCGCAAACGCGAATTCGTATCTTTAAATGCAACACACGCGAACCGATAACGGTTTTACGTATTTGTGAATGAAAGTAACGTGTGCTTTTAGTCTGTCAGACCGATCGGTGCCTTGTCGACATTCAAAATAAAATATCAATCAAATTATTGTATCGATTTACTTTTCGATAGATTAAAATCGTCTTGAAGCTTTATTCTCTTTCAAACTGTTCC
The DNA here is from genome assembly GCF_000188095.3 of Bombus impatiens. NCBI lineage: Eukaryota > Metazoa > Arthropoda > Insecta > Hymenoptera > Apidae > Bombus > Bombus impatiens. Next base: position 252,382 of record NT_176473.1, read on the forward strand.
GTTTCAAATATGCTAATTTCAATTAGTACAGAAACGAGTTTAAACATACAGAAAGTAACATTAGTTTCAAGAAATTGAACAGATGTATAATTTGTTTTAATTACGTCGCATTCTTTTCCTTTTTTTATGGTCTTTAGAGCGACTCTCACGTGTCAGAAATAATACAGCAGGAAGTGTGTCCGGCGATTGTGTCACACAGGCTGTTAATTCCGCGCGCTGCCATAAGCCTGAAAAGTGAAGTACATAGTACCGTTATCGCAAGGCCACGACGAATCATTGTTTCGATTGATTCAAGCTGAGAAAGAAAGAGAACGAGGAGGACGGAAAGAAAGAGAAAGAGAGGGAACGTAGGCGAAGAAAAGGACGCGACGAAGAAGGATTGAAGAAGGAAAAAAGAGGAAGGAGAGGAGGATACGGGTTAAAGCCGCAGAAAGCGTCTGGCTCTCTAAATCCAAATAAGAGGTTACCGTTCTTTCATTCTTATAAAGCAGGAACACCTCGCTAGGTCTAACAAAACAAAAGCTCTCTTATTTTTATATGTACGTACGCCACTATATGTGTGTGTGTGTGTGTGTGTGTGTCTTTCTCAATACAATATGGAAACGAGATGATCATAATTACGATGCACTTCTCATTCATATTAATGAACGATGCTACATTTTATTTCGAGGCCTTGAACTGAATCACAGCGTTGTCGTTATTCTTAGTTTTTTCTCTCTCCATCTTTAACATAATTAATTTTGGGTAATGGGCGCTGGAGAAAACGAAGATCGCGTCCCGCTTCGAGATTTTTCTTTTCGAGAAGGCTTCGACGATGCATCTATATCGATATTTCTCATCGGTGCTTGATATACTTATATCGATAGAAATCGTTTTCTTTCAAGATTGCCTGAAGCACAATTTACATTGACGTTTCAAACCAAAATGCTACGCTTTTGTTTCAGTATCTTTAGCAGATAAATATGAAAGAAACTTGACGATTCTGACGATGAGTACAGCGGCCTTCAGACAGCTCAAGGTCACAGTAAGGTACAACAGGATACAGTTGCATTTAAGAACCACGGGCATATATAACCCCTGAGTGCCTCCGCCGCGGGACGCATCGTTCGTTAAACATCCTTGACTTGGAATTTGGAAATGATTTTCACAAAATTACTTTTCTATCCAAGGTCACTGTATTTTCTATAGACATTTTACAAACCTCGTTCAACCGTTTACCTAAAAGGATCTTTTTTAAATTTCTACTAAACCAAAGTTTCTGGTTAAAGTCGTACAAATGCTATTCATAAAATCCCTTCCTTTTCAACATTTTTAACGTTTTCTCTCTGCAAATGATTCTCATATTAAGATCGTGTGATCTCAAAAAGAAAGAAAAAACATTGTACAGAAACAGGTTGGAAGCGTGAACGTTTAACAAGAAGAGAGACTGGCCCGTGCTTCCTCGATCCTTATAAAGAAGTCTTTCTTTAGGTGCATCATAATAAAGACCTTGTCTCCTTTCTTTGTTTGAACACACGCCAGCACGTGGCGTAGCCGGTCGCTCGATATGGAGCGTACATCAATGCTATTGCGCTTCAAAATGTTCAAGCAGTTTCGCTGTTCCGCCGCTGTGCGCGCGTATACATTTCTTATTTTCATATATGCGGTGCACCATACGTTATCTATTCTTTTTCTGCTTTTCTCTTTATCTTACCGACGCGATGCGGCGACCGTATTGAGATTTTTCCTCTCCCTCCTTTGCTTCTTCTTCTTCTTCTCAGCTGTTGGTTTTCCATAGTACACTCTAATAGTAAGCCACAGCGCGCGGTTTAACGTGCTTGGAGCCAGAGCACGCACGTTATTTAACAGGCCGTTATAAATAACTCGGAACTGATAGTTGTGGGATAAATATACATGATAGCGAGTAAATAGCGTGTAGAGCGTACAACGTAACGAGAACGCGGATCCCGAAGAAGACGCTTAGAAGCCGATGTTTGTTTCATTTTTAATGCCCAAACGAATGTAATTTTAGTCCATTTCGCACGTGACTGTCTTTGTTTACTCAACTCGAATATATAGCAATATTTTACCTTAAGATGTTACGGCTATTAGAGACCTTTCGTCTTTCATCCTTTTTCTCTTTTTATTTTCTTTCTTCCAGAAGAAAGCGCTATCCGTTTTCATGTATTTCAACTTTTACGGATATTAGTTTCCTTTTATCTTTAATAAAATCTCGATGATCCTATTCAAATAGATGTCATCTGTTCGTGGTAGAGATTAATGATATCGGATTGAACGCATTGCGTTAGTTAGATCACGCGGCTATCCCTGAACAGTGGCATACAACGCGTGTCGTCATCGTAGATGTTATAAGCGCGTAATTTTAAGTTGCACAACACACGGTCGGTCTTATAACTCTCCGTAATAAGAATTGCTATGATTAGAGATACAAAGAGAAGAGCGGCGAGTATATATTGACTACTAATAATGATGTTTATCGACAGGTGTCCCCGAACCGGCGCTGTCTGAACCAGCTCAACAGCTGATCGGAGTACGAAGCGGCGGTGAACGGGGCCACTATTGCACCACCACCCCGCGATTGGAAAAAATTTGATATATTAATCGATCACTGGTTAACGGCCGGACGTTTCCACGAACGAAAAAAGAGGAAGGACGAGACCAAGGTCGAGAAATAGGAGCGAGGCGTCTGGACACTTGATAAGAAAAAGAAGAAGACAAATTAACGACGAAGACGACGACGACGACGACGACGGCGACGACGGCGACGACGACGACGACGACGACGACGGCGACAACGACGGTGACAGCGATCACCCTGCATTTGTTTCACGGTGAGTTTAACGAAAGTTTAAATAATTGATTCGGTATAATTGATCAAATGCAAAAGGGGATAAAGGTGATAAAAGTGAAGACTTTGAAGAGAAAAGTGCATAAGCTGATTGAGTGAAAAGAAATGAAATAAGGTGTAAATTTTCGAAATTTTAGTAAAAATAGTTTGATCTTTGTGTGACATCCCTGTTTAAGTACTTGCTGATAGGACTAAAGTGGGGAGACACGTAATCGACATACAGTCCGAAGGAGAAATAATGAGAGAGAAGTAAACTGAGAGAGATAAAAAGAGAAAGAATAAGTGGGGATGAGGAAGAGGTGAGAAAGGAAAAAATCGGGAGAATGAAGGAACAGGTGAGGGGTGGGCAGAGAAGTAGGAGTAGGAGTAAAACTCAGGGGGAGAAGAGGGGGAAAGGGCTGGTGTAGGGGTCGAAAGGAGGTGGACGAAGGGGAATGGGAAAACGCATACAGGGCTGTTCAGAGTAACATGGAGCGCATCGCGGGCGCAGCGAGAGAGGATATTGACATTTTCGGTCGAGGGGCGCGCATTCGTAGAAGAAGGGGTAGTGGGTAACGGGGCAGTCGCCTCTTTTACCCGATCCTGCAGTATCCATGACTACGCCGTCCGCGAGGATTTCGCGCGAAATACCGGAAATTTCGGACGCGTAATCTTTTATTTTAAATAGTCTGTCAGTGAATTGTCAGGTGTTTTAGATCCTGTTGAACGACGTCAGTCGTTAGGTCGACTATCGCTTATTGTTTGACAGGTGATCGTTTGCGAATCATTTGCTTTCGAAAAGGGTGGATACCGTGATCTCACACCCCGCTACTACGATCGCGGTAGCCCATCCCTTCTTTGATTCCGTCCCTAACCCCTTCTCATCCGTTCGTTTATCTTTCTATCTCCTACTACAGCATATATCCTTTTTGCTTGTTTGGATACGCCATCATGGTCAAAACTTTTCAAGCATACCTGCCCTCGTGTCACCGCACTTATTCGTGCATTCACTGCCGTGCTCACCTCGCCAACCACGACGAACTCATCTCTAAGGTGAGCCGTGATAGATCAGGTAACGAACAGACTTCTCGCATTCATTTCCGAGCTCTGTATACATCGACGTATACTTGTGTTGTGCGTGTCTATGCGTCTATATATTCTCTACATATGTGTGCAACTATGCGCAGTCTACTATACAGGCTTTTTCCTTTTGATTGCAGTCCTTCCAGGGCAGTCAAGGTCGTGCCTATCTCTTTAATTCCGTGTAAGTATGCTAATGTCTTCAGAGAGGCGAGATCAAATCGCGATGGAAAGTAGGACGCGTTATTTTACCCGTGAAACTTCTCGTGCTTTCTGTATATTATGCCCGTCTCTCTTCATCTATTCCCGTTGGCCTGTAGCGATACGATAGGCTATTTATGTAAATGATAAAGAATAACGATCGGTCTTCTTGCTGTTTTAGGGTGAATGTAGGCTGTGGTCCTGCGGAAGAGCGAGTTCTGTTAACTGGCCTTCATGCTGTCGCTGATATTTACTGTGAATGTTGTAAGACCACCCTTGGGTGGAAATACGTAAGTTCCCTCTAGAATTTCTAAGAAGACAGCTATACGTGTATTGCACGTAGATCGATCCGGGTATTTGCTAACGACGCTTGGAAATTTTGTAGGAGCATGCGTTCGAGTCGAGTCAAAAGTATAAAGAGGGCAAGTTTATAATCGAGCTTGCTCACATGATCAAGGAGAATGGATGGGAATAGATCGAGTCGAGGGTCACCCGCTGCAAGAGAAACTGGATACTCCCGATACAAACATATACGAGGCCCATCAAAACTTTTCCTGATATAAGAATAATGCCTACAATGTTGTTCTAATCGCAATGTGCGGCCCCCTCCCCTCTGTCAAACCACCAACGAAAGTCTGTGATTTCATTTGTGATTTGTAATCTTAGTAACTTTTTATGTTTCGGACAATTCGACGCTATTTTTCGTTCTTTCCGATCGATTCATCATACAAGCGATGACACCGGCGATCCGCGGCGTCGCGGATCGATCAAACAAGGAAGTATTGTAAAGAGAGAAAGAAAAAAAATTATTTTTCAACAAACCATAAAAAATAGAAGAAAAAGAAAAAGACGGGAAACAAAAAAGGAAGAAAAAACAAATGAATATAGAATATAAGGAAGAAAAAACAGATGATAATGACGTTAGTAAGCTATGGTAAATATGATGACGAAGGTGCCATGGTGGAAATAAAGATGGAGAATCGCTCTGTTCGAACAATGGGGTGCCCTCCTAATTTTAATTCATTATCTTTCTAGACATTTTGCCGTGAATGTCGCAATGATAAATGTTAAAAATTAACGCGCGGGGCACCCCGATTAAAGATCAAGTTTTTTAATCCGTTATTGCACCGGAGCAGCGCAAGTGCCACAGACTTTGCTGGACTGACTGCCTGCCCGCCGCGTCTATCATTGGAATTTCACTGCCGATATTCCTAATATTAATTAAGATGGCTGTGCCGCATCGTAGGCGACGCAGCTGGTAGTTTTTAGAATAGCTTACGAGTATAGCATATTAAAGCCTACGTTATAATATTATAGGACCTCATGGATATAGAAAATAAGGATACCGTAAGAGTAATCACGGGTGTGAAACGGAAGTCGAGAGGAAGAAAGACGGAGTGAATGTCTTACGTGTGCGTGCGTGCGTGCGTGCGTACGCGCGCGCGCGTTGTGCGTGACAGAGACAGAGAGAAAGAGAGAGAGAGAGAGAGAGAGAGAAAGAAGGAAGAAGAAAGGTTTGATTAATCGTGTCGTGTGTATATGTTTGATTTTATGTTCACCATGCCTGCCAAACTGTCTGTTAATCTGCCAGTCGCCATTACTGTTAGTGGAAAAAAAAAGAAAGAAATACCGTATTCTAACATGTTCACGTTTTCGTCGGCTCTGCAAGGTGTGGTATGACTGAACTTTTTTGTTGTGAATAAAAAAAATCATTGATCTGCGCCTTCCTATGCACGCACTATGAGATATATAATATTAAAGCAAGAAAAACGAGAAAAAAAGTTAAAAACGGAACAAATTAATTGCTCATTACTTTTAATATCGATCTCATTTGTAAATATTTAATAGAGTTCAATGACATCGCAGATTCACTATTTTACAAAAGATCGGAATTCCGATATCCGATCCCCCTCTCGAAGCCCAAATGTACGATTGATTTTCATTGGTCATTAAACGAAAAAATTTTACCATGATACTGATTTGTCATTTTCACGCTAAACCAATACATAATGACATAGCGACGTTTTAATACAATTAATTTTCTTTTGGTAGGATATCGTATCTTTGAGACTGCTTGTGTAAGTGAAATGATGTAAACTAATTTTTAGGCGACTTTTGATGTTACCTTCGTTATCTTCTTTAAATTGTAAAACGATTAAAATTGATATCATTTATTTTAGACATAGAGGTCCTAACATTTATGAAATATCGATATTCGGATAGATATTTGGATTTGAAACGATAAAAACAAGTATTTACCGTTCTTTGCGTTCTATATCCAAACGAAGGTAGCAAAATGTGCAGGCGTGAAAAACGTTTAATTCCTATTTTAATAAAAAAGTACATATATAAAGCAAAAGTATAATTGTGACATAAGTGTACAAACAAACAAAATATTGGTCGGTTCTTGTGCTACGTTTCTCTTAGAAGAGCGCAAATTGAATAAGGAGTATAAAAACTAGGTGGGGTCATTATTCAGATATTTAAGAAAACACGAGTCATATGCGTTCGTCGTTTTGAATGCATACATACGAAAGTGCAGTGTACTTGTGTGTATTTAGAAACGTGATGAATGAATGTGCCGGCCTAATTCCTCATGCTGTCTCTTGAAAAGTACTTTTTATATTACTGTGCCGACGTCCCTTTATCCGCACTCACTTTTCCAGTGATCTTGTTAAATTGTCCCCACCAACACTAATTCCGTAGTTCTCAGCCTCCACCACCATCCACCATTTCCACCATTACACAATTTTGCTTTGTAAAACATGTTCATAATAAAAAAAGAAATACAAGGTATTTAATCGAAATCGACTTATTTTATTTCATACGTGATACTCTATTAATTGTACATATGAAATATAATAATTTCATTATTTATATTGACTAATATAGATATTTGACAACTTATTTTAATGTAAGACCTTCCTTGTTCATGTGAAGTTTATAATTTTTTGAAAATAAAGAAATTTAAATTATTTCTGCTGTATATAAAATTAAAATCACGTTCCAGTTTTAACTATTTGTACATCCAAATGTATATAAGTAAGTATATACAGAGATATTAGACGATTATCCTGAACAGCTGAGTTTAAATGTATATTTTGCGTTATGATTGTTGATTGTTTACGTTTGATCTTCGAAAAAACAACAACAGATATTCGGGTATTCTTTTCATCTTATATACGTATATAGAATTTTATTTTTAACGCATAATAAATTTTTTAGTTTATTATATACATCTAAAGATAATTTCATTCTTAATAAATTACTATATTTTGCAATATTAACCTACGCTATATATTAATTCGTACAAATATTTGATAAAACATTTTTCCTTGTTTTCATTCGAATTTCATACAAATATGAACTTTGCGTCTGCGCATTATTATATTTGGAGTTGAGATCTGGTAAAGGTTAGATGAAACGTCATAGTGACGCGTCGTTGTTTATTTCGTAAATATTATTAATTGCATGTGAAACATGTATAATTAATTGAAGAAGTACGTATATTTATCAATATATATATGTTTACAATATAATATACATTATATAGATTATATATGTAAGTCAATAAATTCATACTAACCTTTAGACTATAAACGTTTTTACGATACCCTCAAACTATAAACTTGGGTCTTTCATGTTCGATGCATGTTTCAGTAGATGATACTTATTTAAAAAATGCCAAAAAATTCATATAACATGTTCAAACGTTCTAAATTAAGGTTATCATACAATCTTTATCGAATAACCTTTTAAACGGGAGGAAAATAAGGTTTTCTACCTATTACTTTGTTAGATACTCAACTCTATCGAAAGAGCCCGGGCATAATATACTTTTACAGTTTAAGGGTTAATGAAATCAACTGACATATAAATTTATATTTATATTACTTAATATAGGTAAAGACCAATAAAATAAAAAAGATGTTACTTCAAACGTGGAAATCGGCAGATAATATTGTAAGAAAAGATATAATAAAGCCAGGAACTTTCTCGAGAAAACCGACTGACTGCGCTTCTTGTGAAGTTGTTATTGAAAACATAAACGTTATCAATGCGTCTGTAGAGGATTTGAAAAACAAATTTAACTCGGAGATTTTACAAGGTATAAGTAAAAAAATGTTAACTGTAGGTGAAGCAAATTGTGAAATAGATCGTCAAATTGAGCGAGCAATACAAATGATGATGGTGTTAGAAAAAAGTTTAGTTACAATAGATATAATGTTAGAAGGCATTGATGATCGTTTAGTTATTAAGTTCGAAATAACATTGAATAAAATGCAACCATATAAACCAATTTGGGAATGGACGCCACAAGACAAGTATTCGATAGCTTTAACATATAAGGAAGCAGGTGTATGTTTATTTCAGAAACATAGATACGTGGATGCATTTTATAAATTTAGTAAAGCCTGTAAAATTCTAATAACATTAGAGCCAATTCAGGATTTAGAATTAGATAAGACATTAGAAACTAAAATTAATAATTTAAGACTTATATTATATAACAATATGGCTGGGTGTCAATTAAGTCGTAAAAATTATGAACATACCATATCCTTATGTAATAAAATTCTAAATAAAGAAGCTAACAACGTTAAAGCATTATACAGAAGAGGAGTGGCACATGGAAATTTGAAAGACGTAGAAAACGCTGTTACTGATCTAAAATACGCTGTTAGTCTAGAACCACATAACCAAGCAATAAAAGAACAACTTACAATATATAATACAAAATTACAAGAGGCCAACCAGAAATTTGAAGATATGGTAAAAAAGATGTTCAAAGCTTAAAAAATTATGTTGATACGTTTACCTGTAAAGGATTAAAAAAATAAACATTTTTCATTTTGTAAATAAAAAAATAAGTGTTTATTTTTATCTACAATAATTTACATATTACAAGTAATGTATTACTTTAAAATTACAACATTAAGAATTTGTTACAAATATGTAACTTTGTAATTCTATGTAACTATATTATTGTTAAATTATTCTTACATGTTTTGTATTTCTCTTGTAGCTTATATGTACATTATGCACATTATGTACATATGCACATTAATAGTAACAGAAATATTTTTACATTATGTATAATTTATTCAAAAATACATGATGCATCAAGAGAACAATTTATTTCTTGCATTTATAATTATATTGCAAAATTGATTAAATATTGGAACAAGAATATAAGAGAATTAGAATAATAAACCTCCCCCTATTATTTAACAAAATATAAATCGTATATTAATACATACCTCTAAAAATATTAGTTTCAAATGTATATATTGGCACTTTTATTATTTTGTGCTTTTATTTTGAAAAAATTTTATTAAAGAAAACATTATGGAATCTATAAGTATTTTGAGAAAATAAGATTAGAACCACTTAAATATTATTTTAAAATGTAGAAGCAAAATAACAATAGATTTTATAGCTTGCAAGTTACATTAAAATAAATATTATTACATATACATAATAAATGTATGAAAGTATATTTGTTAAGCGTTCAGAATGTATAACATTTTCTTGTTGAAATAAATGTGACCATTAGTAACTGCACAAATAGATAATTAATGTTTCAAAACTATCACCACAGAATATTAGAATATAAAACCTTTTCGGCAATCTTTCCTTCTGAAACTATGGATTGCTGCATTAGAACATGCAATGGAGTGTTACAGAAACAAGCCTGAAGTATAAAACTTTTTGAATTTTCTAGTCTGTTATGATAAAAGCCTTATTCTTACAATAAGGAAAGAAATAAAGCTATTATTATATTTACAATCCTTCAAAAATTTGTTAGTACATAATTGATATCTTGTAAAATATTAATCTAAGGTAAAGTTATTTAATGCTAAGTCTAATAAGATATATACTACATGGCATATATGTATTTTCAATCCATTGTAATTAAATACATTATCAATTTTATTTAAAATTTATTAAATGTGAAGAACAGTGAATAGTATTTACACTTCAGTTTATTAAAAAAAATTAAACAATACAATAGTAACTGATGTAGGGTAAATCTGGCACAGATATAATTTAGGTATGTTAGTACATATACATAGAATAATGCATAAATATACAAAGTGTGTCTTATTAAAATTTCGTTTCAAAAATATTTTACCACGTTTCCTTGTGACCTTGAAATGCGTTTAAGTACGTATATTCCTCTAACTAAAAAGTTAAACATGAATTGAATATTATAAAAAAAATGTAGACGTATTTGTTTCTAAAGACTTCTTTACACTTTGTTTTTTATGTACGTATATATATCCATATATTTCAATATAAAAAAAATTAAAATTGATGATAAACATTAACAACCCCAGAACAATAGCTTTCATCCAAATTATCTTTACCAGTAACTATGGAATTTTATTTTTCTAACAAATGTAATATCAACCATAGACAATACTAATAATGATGATTTTCAACAATCTAGCAAGGAATTGTAATCAAAATATATTGTATATACATTCACAGTCACTTTAAATTAAAATATGTAACGTACAGTATTTCCTTGTGACTTAACAAAGAAAAAGCTATTTATGGCCTCATATTACATGGTCAAAACAATGAAATTTTGTTATGTCACTTACTGGTTTTAATACATTGATGTATGTTTCTAATGCACTTGCGAAATTGGGACACAAAGGGAATGAACATCATGATAGTTTAGGCTTGCCATTGGCAGTGGCAGTGGCATTCATTGTTGTATTTGTAGCCATTTCAGCAGCTTGAGCCACTGCTACAGACACTGACTTCTCCACAAATTGTTGATAGACTGGTTTAATTAACTGAACAGAAACAAAAGTGCATTTTCTTTAATATACTTAAGCATAATTTGCAAATTAATGTAAATTTAGTATAAAACAATTACTGATGTTTATATACTCTAGTTTATAAATGGAAAACAATATGACATATATGACATCTAATGATAAAAATGATTATTTAATTATAAATATAACGTTATAACTTTGATAAAATTTATAAAGATAAATGAATTGTGCGTGAAAGTCACTTTTTTTCAAACTGGAATATATGGAATAAGAATTATTTTTATTTCTAAATTAATTATAAGCAAACCCCATACCTTTTGTACATTCGCTCCTGTTAGTATTCAGCTTACATTAAGGAGGAAAAAAAATAGTAACATAATATTAAAGGCAATATTTATATAAGTGAAAAATGTAACACATTAGAAGTAATGAAGATTAGAGTATATAATATATACAGAATATAGAAGATAGAATATATATGCAAATGTTAGAACAGTTCAACTACATTCAAAATGATTTACAATGATCTAGATTGTAATCACATAATTTAGAAGTATTATCAAAAATAATGTTTGTCAGATAATTTAAATATTTAAGACAAGGGGGAATAATAATTTAAACAGGGATCGTATAATTTAAAAATATCATTAAAGGCAATGTTCATGAGATGTTGTAAATATCCTGTAAGGGTTAGACTAATAATCTAAACAGAAATTATATAATTTAGAAATACCAAACAAAGTGATATTTGTGAGATATTGTAAATATTCTGAAAAAAGGGAGGAATAATCAATTAAACAGGAATCATATAATTTAGAAGTACTCTAAAAAATGATGTTTGTGAAGTACTGTAAATATTTAGAAAAAAGAGAGGAATAATGCGTCAAAGAGAAATCGTATAATTTAGAAGCACTATCAAAAATAATGTTTGTGAAGTACTGTAAAATATCCTGAAAAAAAGGAGGGAATAATAATCTAAACAGGAATCACATAATTTAGGAACATCATTAAAAATAGTATCTGTTGAGTAATGTATATATTCTAAAAAAAGAGAAGAGTAGAAATTTAATCTATAATTTATAAATATTATTAATAATATTTGTTAGATTATATAAGTATCTCTAAAAAGAAAAAAAAAATGGACGAATAGTAATGTAAAAAGGAATTGCAACAACTCAGAGCTAGTATAAGAATTAATGGTAACTATATGGGAAAGGGCACACCTTATCAATTTTGATGACCTCGGAATGTGTTGTCAAGGTCGCTAAAGTCAATATTCGGAAAAATTTCTTTTCTGTACATCTTACCGTCACTCGGCCTTAATTTCTGAAATATTTGCAAAAAACCTCAATACAATTCATGTTAAGATTACACTCTACTCTGAAGTAGGCGGGCATCTTTATATAGTCCAACCTAAGTTTAATTCATTGGTGAAAGAAAACTATTTTTGACATTGTGCAAATAAAAAATAAAAATGAATGGGCTATGGATTGGAGTTCAGTTTAGGTTGGGTCATATAAAAATGCGGTCACTTATTATGTTGTATGAATGAAATGTAATAGTAACTAAATTTAATTGAAGCTTTTGTGTATATCTTGGACACGAAGGCCGAGCGGTAATTAAATGTACAGCAAAAAATTGTTCAGAATGTTGTCCTTGACAACATATTTCAAGCTTATTGAAATCGGTGAGGTGTGCCCTTTTCTATATAATTGCCGAAGTAATAGTTGATATATTTGAATATTTGATACTTCTCAACAATAGAATATAAATGTTCCCAAAAATTAGATATATCTCCAAAACTAAAACGTGTAGAAGACGAAGGTGGAGAAGGAAGTGGAAATGAAATGAAACCATATAAAATTATAAACCATGATGAAGCAGCAGCCACAGCAAGTGTAAGTACAGTGAATAGTACACCCATATCTCGGACCTGTAGAAATCATATGTGGAAGGTATGAATCAGGAAATATGGTGAAATGATGAGCAGCAATTATTTACATTACCCAGTTAATACCTTGCGCTACATACAATACCATCATTAAAATTTAGCGTGCGTAATATTTCAAGTAATATTTTAAATATATGAGGTTTTAAAGATAATGCAATTTTTGATATACATATTTTAAGTCGCAAAACTATAAAAAGAACTTGTGTAAATTTCTATTCATATGATATAGCTATGTAATGTGAATGATTAAATGTGTGCACAGTACATCGATGTAAAACTGGATACTAATTGAAAGTATCTAATTATACATATGCAAATTACTTCTCATCATTTTAACGCGTGGAATTAGCGTTATTAATAAATAAATTAAGTTTATTAATTTTATAGCTATAGAGATTTTACGGATATCTGTTATACGTAGATAATTAAATATACATTACTTACATTATTCCATAAAGTGTTTGCCACTTCATCTATCACTACCCCAAGTGTGTCGTAATTACCACTGTACCTATATCGATGAAAGAATAATTATAGTTAAATCAAAATTGCGAAGTACTTATGTAAATTGCTATTATATATATACCTAATATATGCCAATAACATGAGGGTTAATATACAGATGCACATGATGAAGTTACAAATATTTGCTAGCAAATATAAGCCAGTAAAACCAAATACTGAGGATAAAAAGTACATGATGGCAACAATTGCACCATATACTCCTGCGGTTCTTGTTGATTTGAAAACATTTTTACTTTCATTTTGTGCTTTAAAATGAACAAACGCTTTATCCATATCCTGTAATAAATCATGTATTAACATTTTTAGCATCAAGATGAAATATCAGGTAAGCATAAATTCGAACAGTTTCTCACCTCGCATAATTTTTTCATATAGGTTTGACTAAATGCATCTCCGCCCATTTTTCTTTTATTTTGAAATATGCACATAGCTTTATCCATACAACGTGCATGCTCGGTCTCTAAACGCGCTGTTGTTAAATATGGTTTTCTTGATCCACAGACATCTTCCATTAATCGTATATAAAATTCTCTCGCTTCCGTTACCGCAGCCAAATTATTTGCCTCTGCTGTTGCCTAAAAATAAAACGTATACCATAACAAATTCACCAGTAAGGCATAGAACTATAAAATTAAATATATAGTAAACGAAAACTTACCACTAACATACTTTTTGGTTCTGGAAGTTCGTTTCCTTTGTAAATTTTCATGTAACTTTTGAAATATTCCAACAAATCCCTTGCTTTCACAAGTTGACCATCGATTTTCTTTGGAACTAAATTCTCTGGAGCTAATAACACCGGTATAAGCACTTTGAGCTGTTCCTTAAATTCTGGTTGAATTTCCGATAATCTACCATCGAAACGAGGATTAGTGGCAATATTCAGGCCTGGATGTGGCATTAGAAAACAAGATATTTCCGAGAAGCAAGACTTAATATGCATTCTCAGATTTTGTAATTCTGGATGTTGTTTGTCGGAGATTTCTAGTCTTCTGTTTAGTATCTCTTTTCCACCTTCTGAACCATAAGGTGCTTCGTATGGGTAACTCCAATCTCTCACTAAGAATTGTAACTTCTGGAACGGCGTGACACCAGACTTTTGTAACGCCAGCCTACCATATTCCGTAAAAAGTTGCAAGTGCTGAAGGTCATCCTCTTGGATGTTTTGTGATAGATTATAAATTTGTACGGATGACAACATTGTACTTAGAGCAAACACAGTCGCACAGTCCTTCACTGTCGACTGGCTATCGAAAGCACCTTGTGTATCCATTAAAATCACAGCAATTTTTTCACCGTCCGGTAAGGTACCGCAAAAAACTTTCGACCACATTAATATCCCTGTTGTGTCTCTTTCAGAGCCTCCTTTCCATGAAAATCCACTCAGTGGCTCATCATCTTGGCCCAACCAAGAATCCGTCTGGTTATTATTATTATACTATGATCGATGTTAATTACGCAGCCAATGTTCCGTGCAAGCATGGAAAAAAATAAAAATAATTATTCGGTTTAGTTTATCTATTCATCTGGATAAGTATTCTAATAAATTATTGGAAACAGTAATTAGACTACGGATATTTGTTAGATAGACTACGGAGGCAATTAAGTAAATGAAACCTAAACAGAAATTTAATCATTTTTAT
This sequence comes from Bombus impatiens, assembly GCF_000188095.3. Taxonomy (NCBI): domain Eukaryota; kingdom Metazoa; phylum Arthropoda; class Insecta; order Hymenoptera; family Apidae; genus Bombus; species Bombus impatiens. The sequence continues at coordinate 267,403 of NT_176473.1, forward strand.
CTGCTAAATATTACAACTCAGTGCTTTGAATATTTCATATATATTTCCATTTTACATGTATTCTGTGTATTTTTGTATTTTCAAATTTCCCATAAATCCATTAGAATACCCGCAATCTAACTTATAATTAATATTTCAATTTTACCAGTGATAATAACATACCTGACTGTTCATGTATCGCAAGAAAAAGTCAAGCAGGAAGCTTTTGCCTTTCCTGAAAGCACCTGCTACTGACACAACAACTACACTCCTATTTTTAATATCATCGTCAAGAAGAATTTTTGACAAGGCTTCTTCGTTTAATTCGAAACTATGGTCTGGATGAGCAAGTACGATCTGTACAGGTTGTCCTACATCCGATGTCTTTTTATCCTGACTATCCATTGAAAGACGTTCTATTTTTTCTTGCCAACCAGATCGATCTAGCGAGGTCCAGAAGCGAAAAAACACATTCATTTATAATTACATATCATTTCTAAAGTAACAAACATAGAAAAAATCATTATTATTACATGCTGTTAACGGTATAGTAACTTGGTATAATAAAATATGATAAGAATAAATTAGAAATTCTGGGATATAATTAAATGCCTTAATTTTGTAATTTTATTATTAATCAGATTTTTCTATAAATTCATAGGTCCATCATGTTCAAACGAGCTTTTCGTCAGAGTTCATCAGAATGATACAGAATCATCATATGATCATATATGTATTTATTTATGCAAAATGTATACATGATCTCAGATATTCATCGCTAAACTTTTATAAACATAAGCCTCCAGGTTCTTAGAACTACGTTCGTTTCTTTACCACATTACATGCATTGTAATAATATCCATTATTGCTAAAACATACGCCAAGCAAATGAAAATTATCAAGAATTATAATCAATCGTAAACATTTTGCCATCTCCAAACTTTTGTTTTTCTTTTCAAGGATTTTTTAATAAAATTTTTGTTGAAGATGTTTTATATCATGTACTATTATAATTTGAGAATATGAAATTTCTATGAAAATATGAAAATACTAACTCCTTATACAATTGCTCGCTGTTAGATTTTTACGAGAGCAGGGCAAAAAAACGAAAACAAATATAACGGAGAGGAAAGCAACGTGGACCTTGAACGACCAAAATCTTTTGCTCCGACTGCATACGACAAGGGGGGAAATGTAATGTTTAGAGGCCTTGACATAGCTGACATCGTTCCGACATACGTCTAAATAGGTGTAGTCCACCGCACGTGGCACGAAAGCCAACTATATGAAATCAACTACCATTGCTCACGTCTTACGTGAACAACACGCTGACCTGTGCCACGTGATTCGATTCAATTTGACGAGACAACGAGACACGTAACTTACGCACTCGTGCAAAGGATTGATGTCAGAGTCTGATGAAGATAACGATTGAAAAATCTAATTAAACAATTATATATATATAATTCTATCGCGTAACGGAAATTGATTATTAAACGATATTTGATCTGAATTTCTTGTTGTTTCAGAAAAAAGTAGATCTGTTGTAAAGAGCTAATGGTAAATATCGAATATAAATTTTCATATAGTTAATAAAATATAGAATATAATAGATAATCAATCTTATTCGTGGATTTTTCTCTTATTTGTCGTTTTTATGTAACAACAAAAAAAATTCGTGAAAAAACTGTATGTGATGGTAAAAAAGAATGATATCCATGTAAGCGGTAGAAACGTCACACAAAGATTACCATAACGCGTGAAATGATAATTGTTACACGGCTTCTAGGTTTCAAGAGTCTTGAACACTTTCGTTTTCCAGCATAGTTTCCATGGTACGTGACTGCACGTAGAACGTGAGATACGTGGAAATTTCTCACGACTCGATTTCCAAGCAGTTTTTATAATTGACGAACGACTATGCACGCATTTGCATTCGCGTGAAACGACCACGCGAATTCTAGTCTGGCACCTCGATCGTAAATCTGTTGGTCACAAACATACTGAATACTTCAACAGATCGATCTGCCCTCTTGTAAATGATTATCTATTTCTTTCACTTTGTACACTATGAGACGAAAGTTTGAACTGCAGTTGTACAAGCGGAAAGGGGGCGATTCTACGCGAAAAAGGAAGTCGAAAATATAGAATAAAAATTTTTCGTTCGATTATAACGGATCTCACTGTAGATCGTTGTCTCGATGGAAAAATTAAAAAAATAAAAAAAAAATTTTATTCTATATTTTCGACTTCTTTTTTCGCGTTACCAACCACCCTGTACAGTACCTTTGGATATCAGCGACGATTTAATCGACTTCAACAGATTTTAACGAAGATCAGCAATGACTAATTAATTCATCGTTTAAAAGTATTTCGTTTCTTACGACTGTCGACTTACGTAACTAGCTTACGTCGTTATGTCACAGATTTATGTAGCACCGTGTTAAACCTTATTTAAAAGAAACTTCTTTTTCATCTTTCTAGTTTCGAATATATCAGCAAATAAGTACTTGTGTCAGATTTATCAGAAAGATACAGAATCACGATATGATGGTGCGATTAACAAAATTTTTAAGAATCTGTTGGAACGGTTAATCACTGTATCTCGATCGAGATATACGTTGCACCCATTACAGACCAAGTAAATTAATTTCTTCGATAACGCGAGATAACACGAGATAATTATTTTAATTCTGTTCGTAATTCCACTTCAAGAAGATCAACGAATTGGAAATAAATAGTCGGCTATATATCTGACGTTTCTAAATATCTTTACGAAAGCTCGTTTCTTAATTTCTGCTTCTTCCTAATAAATTTTTCATCAATAGCGACCAATAAAAGCCTACTCTACTTTTATCAACGCGCTGTTCATAATTCAAAAAATCGATCAAGAATTCGCGCAATTCGTTATATAGTATACGAATAGTGACAATTTCAAGCATAAAGAAAACAATTTCGTTTAAAGCGAAGAGCGTTCGAAACGCGGAGCAGATGAAAAGCTGAGACCATTGGAAAAGCAGCTCCCATGAGTCGTGGAGCGTTTCAATTTTACACGATAGAACGTCTACGAAGGAGCCCCGAGCGATTACTTATTGCGAACGAACGGCCAATTATACTCGCGCGAGCGCTAATTCCACCTCTTCGCCTCTCCTTCCGCCTTCTGTGCTTTAACGCTAGTTCTCTCGTCATCGTTGACGTCGTCGTCGTTGTCGTCGTCGTCGCTG
>NT_176473.1:271088-351183 GCF_000188095.3 Bombus impatiens
GTGAAATACGCGACGCCGACTGCCATCCACAGCCGCATCGGTGCCTTGCAATCTTGTATTTACACGAATCATTACCGCATTAAACTCGCGAATACAGGGCGTCGAATTTCTCATCTGGAACGGAAGACTCGGGGCGACGCGACGTAGCGAGAAAAACGGAATACGAGAATTTAATTAACAGACGCGCGTCGCCAGCCTCTGCTACACTCGAAAAGAAGAAGGAAATTCTGAAAACGAGATGTTGACTGATGCAATTGGCCTAGTGAAAATGTAGCTCGCCGTGTTTGTACACACCGTTTCCTAGAAAGATTCTGCCGCGCTTTAAAGGCAGCTACAACTGCTTTTCGCATTAATCGTCGTTACTTTTAAGCAACGCGTACGCCACGTTCTTATCAAATATTTCAAGAGTATCCAGAGTATGTGGGCAATTGCGTGTATCGAGGTAGATTTAAACGACGCGGAAGTGAAAACCAAAAGTAATTATTATCGAGCACGGTAAAGAGTAATATTATCGAGAAAGAAGGCGAACGTTTGAATCTTCTTAATGTACTTTTAATATTTTGCGAGATGTTGAACTAAGATACTGAAAAAGATTCTGAGAACAGATAGTGATGGGCTAACTATAACTGAAATCTCTTATGAGATAAAAACGAATGATCTTTGGTTTAACATTTAGTAGCAATTTTTTCGACTGCACATTTTCGAAGTTCCATGTAACAATAATAAAAAAAAACAAAATTACAGTCTATATAAATATATGTTTGCAGCATGGTGAAAATTTGATCGATCTTCGTTTTTGCTTATACGAGTGAAAATAATTAGAAAGTAACAATTAAAGAGATAGTCCGTATTAATAAGTTTGATTTTCCTAGAAGTCCGTGCGAACGTCAATGAGTAGAAAAACTATTCGAGCTGCGTAAGTGTAAGAAAGCAAATCTATAGACGTTATTAATTAAAAGAAAAAAAAACTGCAGATTGTTGCTATGCTTACGTATTCAACGTGTGAACGCTGGCTGAACGCTACTATTATACACGCTGTATACGCGTCTATATTTTTCTCCACGTTGCAAACCTGTGATAATAGTTTTTGCACGAGATTGCGTGCATCGTAAAGTATGCAAAAAATATATATGTGTAGCGTTTCGTGCGGCATAAGTTATCGGTTGACCGTGGTATTTAATAAAAATTTAAATAATAATCACAGTTCTAAATAAATAATATCGGACTGGCAGGAATTCACAGTACAAATGTTACTGTTTTTTCAATATTATATAATAACAAATATTGTGCCGCAATATATTACTATACTTGGATTTAAAATTCTTAGAAGCTTACGAAGGTTTTGTATGACGATCTATTAAGAATACGCTGTGGTTCAAAGGTCCATTGGGTATGTTTGTAAGACGTACTAAAGAATAAGTCAATGAAAGAAACTCACCTTCTTCCTCCCGTTCGTTTGTGTACACCCGTGGAACACGGTTCACGTTTTCATCGAGGGTCGTCATCGGGACTTTCTTGACTGAAAGCAAATTTTGAAACGCATATTTAGTCTATTTACTTCGTTTATGCAAATATTTTCTTCGCAAATAATTTCTATAAACGAACAACGGACGTTAGAACGGAACCAACAAAATAGTGAAGCAAAGAAAGATTTTAGTAAAAATTCCAACGATCGTCGATCATCGAAGCATTGGAAAGTAAAACTAAAGAGCAACTATTGCATGTTACGCGTAATGAACGTCAACACTCGGACATTTTCTAAGTTGCTGCTTGTGTATTCGTTTGGCATTACAATGAACTCTGAAGGTCTGCGTTCCGATAAACGATTTCATTGCCGCGAATCTGTTGCGTTGTCGAGGTTTTGGAAACGCGCCAATATCATGTCCAAACTCTCACGTTCGATTAAAGCTAAATTCTAGTCGTTCTGAAAAGCTAGTTTTGCGTGCTACATTGTACCTCCTTTTACGCAATTTCGTTATTTACGAATACGCGACGCATTCAAAATTTTAATCCCGTCGAATTCAAGTTTCACGTAGTCGAACGATAGATCGAATGATTTACGTTAATTTCACGGCGAGACTGTACTTTGGAACGCGTCACGATCAAAAATATTAGCAAATTATCGACAATTTATGTTCCAATCAAATCCCTGAACTTCACGTACGACCAGTCATTACGTTTCGTATATTTTCTGACCCATCGTTATCCCGATCAAACGTTTCCGTTATCGCGAGTTCTTGTTGCGTCTTGCCGCAGCATTTGACAACAAGCCAATTCCCTTTCCAACGAGCAAATTTTCAGCCTCGATATCTGCCTTCGAACTTCGTTGCCTACGATTTAAGCTCGTTTCGTTTCGCGATTAAATTCCATTCTCGGCTCGATCGATGATTCCGCGTCGTACTCGTTGGAACATCGTCTTCCGAAATTTCTGACAAAATACCAATCCCCGGCGGCAATCAAACTTTCGAATACGATTAAACCTAAACCCGTCTCGGTCCGCTATTTAAGCTGGTTTCACGCTGGTCCACGGCGCACCGCGATTGTCGTGTCGATCGATAGCTGCATTGTGACGAGCCTGTTGCGCCCTTGTCCTCGGTGGCCTGACCGGGTCCTTGGGCCTGTTGCTTTGTTCTTCTTGCCTTTTCCAGCTGGACGGTATCTTCTTCTTGTCGCTCATGTTGCCGTGGCTCGTTTTTCACATTCGATGCAACGGCTACAGCAGCCTCTTCTTTCGGCGTTCCTCACTCGTCGACTGAAAAAGGGAATCGCGAGTCCGCGGAACGAGCGAGAAAACGAGGCTGTACCGACACGCACAGGTGCTCGATGCGCACACGATCCAACACTAACTCGAACATGCCAGCCGACTAGAAATATCCTGCTGTGTGTGGTGGTGGCCAGCCGATGGACAGTGGTCAGACCAGAAGCGGAGGAGTCCACCAGAGTTGGCAGTATCCCACAATCGGTGAATACCGGTGAAACCTGGGTGACGTGCTGTGGCGTGTCACCTTGTATCGCGACAGTAGCCCCGCGTATGACCCAATATTACGCACCGCGGATAGTAATTAACGAGAATCGGCTCGTGGAGATTCGCTCGGATGCCGGCGTCCAGGAATAAACCGACTCGAACGCACGACTTTTAATAATAGACGTAATTTTACTGATCTCGTTTCACAGATTTACGGCCACGATTTGGCGAACGTCATCGTCGAAGCTTTCGTCGCACAGATTACGTTAAAGTGTAATTTGTATAGAATGTCAGAATGTTTATAGAAATTTTTTACGAAAATTTGCATAATAGATACGATATCTTACAATCGAGTCGTGTCCAATCGGCATTAATGTAATTCCCAAATGTTTTACGGAATAAGCATAACATTATTATAGGATTTATTTATTCAGAAATATTATAAATTCAAATTTCCAATGATTTCTATCCTATATGATAACTTTTTTATTCACAGATGGATCTATTTACAATGGATTAACCAGGAAACGATAAACTAAATACAGTAATGTGCTGTAACTAAGACAACTAAATGAATAATTCACAACTCGTAACAACTCGGCAACTCTCTCGACTAAACTCTCGACTCCTCGCAACTTGACTCTCAACCAACGACTTCTCACAATTTGACTCTCGGTTAACGACTGTCGATTAATTCCTCTTTCTCCCTTAAGGATTCCTTTGTCTTTTCTCATACCCCCACCACGTACGTGTTCCACGATCGTCATCGCGCACACCTTTTTCCGCGTAACTATTCGACCGAAGGACCGACGATACATCGATGGGCCGCTTGGCCCATTGAAGTTTCTCGACCCTCTCGGCCTATCAGCACTTCGGCTTTCTCGCAACGTTGTTTATAGTTCACCCGATATATATATATATATATATATATATATATATATATATATACGGAACACGATATATATATATATATATATATATATATATATATATATATATATATATATATATATATATATATATATATATATATATATATATATATATATATATATATATATATATATATATATATATATATATATATATATATATATATATATATATATATATATATATATATATATATATATATATATATATATATATATATATATATATATATATATATATATATATATATATATATAAACCGCACGCGTACCGAACGAAAATTCAAAATTGATTTTCTCGAAAACAAAGCCTCGAACGAAAAATTTTTATTCCATGTTTTCGACTTCTTTTTTCGCGTAGAATCGCCGCCTTTCCGCTTGTACCACCAGTTACCAATCACCCTGTATATTTAAACACATAGAGACGCGAAGAAAGTTTTATATTAAATTCCCAAATCCTCTCATCGGCTACTACGTATGTTTTAGAATGTACTTTCGTACATTCCAGTTAGCTGTTAATGTATTCTGACTTTTATAGTGTGAACGTAGGTGTTTAGTATCTGCCCAGATCCGAACGTAATATCACACTTGGCGTGTTTTACCAATGTACTGTTTACTACGCTCGAATAAATTATTCGGTAAAAATTGTACGTTATTATTAACTTAAAAAGTTTGAAGACGTGAATTTTCTAGATCTTTTAAGAGACTATTAACCACTGAGGAGAGTTTACGCTTTAAGGATACCGTAAACAGTACCGTTTATACAGTAAGTGATAATCGCCTTCGTTGCTCTGGATATAATTATTTACTTTTTGAGATTCTTTAGAACGATTATTCGATTGTCTGTTAATATTGCAATAGATCAGTGTATCGTCGAATATTACGAATGAATATTTTCTACGCTTTTTGATAATTCTAGGAATTCTAAGACATTTTAGTGACTATCGATCTCAATAACAATCTTCGTATATGCATTACACTTTCAGAATCACTGGAAGCCAATATTTTGATCGTTCGATCCCCAATCCCCAATCAGTCATCGCGTTACGCCGTATCCGGAGATCACTTCGTTGTGGAATAATCTAATCCATACTTATCGCGTACCACGGTGTTTATAATGATTTGTTAAATAACGCAAACAAGACAGACACAATGACACACAAAAGTATACTTTCAAAACATTTAAACACTTAATATTTCTTCCGAATATATATGCATATTAAGCCAGAAAAATTTACCGAATGTTCAGCTGGATAAATTGTAAAATACAAATTACACGATAAAAAGAAAAATATATACATATATGCACTACGTAAAGACCACAGATGCAAGATACGATAGTCACGTGTTTTCTCTTTCACACGAGAGTAATTTTAAAATGCAATATCTTGTCAACCTATCACATTACCAAACTTTTGGTTTTATTACCAAACATTACTATTTTTGGTAATTATCGATCGTCCACCATACCGATTTCGATGATCTTTGAATATGTTGTAGAAACCAATATTTTGAACAATTTTTTCTTCTACGTATAATCGTCGATCGACCTTAGTTTCCGAGATATTCGTAAAAAAACTGTCGGTACCAGTACCCTGAATTCTGCTTAAAATTGTACTTCCGCCGTAGCGTATGCGTAGGTATAGTTGGCAGCCGCTTCACGACAGCCGAATAAAACGGCACTTAACCCAAATCTATATAAACTATAAACAGAAGATAAGAATTAGGTTTGGTTTACGGGCCACGTTATAATATTTATTAGGAAGAAGACGAATGTCTAGGTTCTGCTGTTTTGATTAATTTGATAGGACACTCGCAGTCTAAAAACAATAAAACTTTGTCTTTTCCTATTTTGGATTTTTCTTACAAATCTATTAATTAGAAGAAAAACCCTGGCGACTAATACGCGAACAACCTGTATATGTGTGTACCTTTTTCCTTTTTTTTTTTCGGAGGATAAACGCAACCTTAATGGTCTCTCTGTTCGGGTCTGTTTAACTCGGCATGGATCTTATTGGATATGGCATGGATATTTTTTGAACATATCGTACCGTGTAACTCTTTTTGATCGGTGGATCTTCGGGTTCGTTGTCGAAGAAGATTCCAAGTATTATTTAGCTTTGGAACTGACGGCGAATGAAAGTTTGGCCAAGCTAAGCGAAATCAGGTTAAGGGAGATTCGGTGGAAATTCGGGTAAACATTTGGTGCAAGTGTAATGGTAAACACTGACCGTATAAACGGCTTCGATAAATGGCATTGACCTATACTTGCTCGATCTGTTCTTTCTAACTTACCGCTAAGTTATCAACGACGATAGTGTCACGTAATTTTTTGGGATTGGTTGGTGAAATAAAATAGCTGAGTCGTAACACAACTATTAACCTTGTTTTAATTAAACTTTATTATTAATTCAGCAATCACAATGTAACACACACTGAATTAACATAAATCACAATTCACTCCATGCACGTTATGTAAGACTTAGTTACAACGATACGTTAAGTACGCGACTGTTATAAGGGTAGAGACCGGTATAGATATGTTGACTATTCTAAGGATACAGAATAAGTGAGTTTTTCTGGCGATACTATGTCTGAGGAAGGCTACGGGTGGGTGTGTTTAAGGACACGGGACTATCGGATTTGTCGATGACAATTTTGGTTAAGGAAGTGAGGGCAGTAGACACTGTCTCCGATTGGATAATAAGACGGTTGGTGGACCAGGAAGGGTTTAGCCGCCCTTGCGAGAAAGTTGCTAACGGAACATACCAGATGTGAAGAAAACCAACTTTCTAAGCTAACACGCGGTAGACAATAAAAGTATAAAGGGAGATCTAAGACAGGAAATACTCCGAAGGACCTTAACTATGAAAATGCCAAGACCCCTGGTGGGTACTATTGAGGGTGCGCACCAAGAATCTGCAGATATCTGGGTGCCATCCTGTCGGCGGTGTGTGGCCTGGTCTCTGATGTGAATCGACGTTACAATAGTTCCGTTAGTTTTCGTATTTTTCGTTATATACCCGAGCTAGTTAGAATCGTTTTCTATTTCGTCTCTTTCGCGTCTCTTTCGATCCTTGAGCCATTCTTTTTTAATGTCTGCCTTAAAATCAGTTTTCATTGGTAATGAAACGTGGATAATTCCGACGATGAAAAAAAGTATATTTGCAAATACAACATGTTTTTCTCTTGTTCGTAAAGATAGAGCCTAACAAAAAACCAATGGGATTCGGAAGAACAGGATACTTTACTATTATCTTCTCTAAAATAAAGAATGGATAACGATAAATTTCTATTTTTTCCCTCGTTTTTCCGCTTTATACGAGATGACGATAAACATTTAGAGAATCCAGCTGACGATGATCATCCGTACGCTACAACAGTTACGATTCTGCCATCAATGTTTGCTTATGGTTGTTTCATCGTAAACACAGGCCATAAACTAGAAAAATACAGGATCAAAAAAGATACTGTTTGTGACAGATATTACGTCGGCGAGTAAATTACAATTCTCCAACCGTCTGATAGTTGTCGTCACTCTACGACGAATGGATGTCAGTGGCCAGATCATTGGATGTTAACATTCTGCGTAGAAATTTTACGCTCGGTGTCTACTTCTAATTCCCTTCAGGTAGCTTTACTTCAATTTTACGCAGCGTAGAAAAGAACGTAGGAAAAGGAAGGAGGAAGGAGAAAGAGGGAGGAGAGAAGAAATCAACCGTCGAGTATTATCGTTTTGCTCTCTGGTGCGCGGCGATCGATCGGACAAGTGATCGATTTGCTCGCGTTGCACATCATAGAGTAACAGGTTAATGCATACCAAAGCGAAGTGGAATATATCGGTCATGCATAGTCATAGACGGGAAAGTGGATGAATAATGGCTTGTAAAAGTGAAATACAAACAGAAATATAAAAGAAAAAAAATAAAAGAATAAACAAAAAAAAAAAGGAAAAAGAGGAGGGAAAGGAAAATTATAAAGTAGATTGCAAGTCTTCCTTTCGACAAGATTGCGTAAAAATAACAGAGAGTAAATAACTGCAACATTCGTAATTACGAGAGAATGATAGAAATATACGAAAAAGCGTAAAACGAGTGATAACGATAATTTAAAAAATCCAAACAGAACAAAATAAAAAATATAAAATAAAAAAATCGGATTTGATAATTCTTTAGCTACACGATACAATTAATATGTTTACAAATAGAAATCGTTCTTATCTTCGTATCATTTGTTTCGTAACCTGCAATAGTAAAACTAACGTACGGCGATGCAATCGATGATGACACAGTAAACAAAAATTGAAGTACTACGATTATTGAGCAGCAAGCAAATATTTGTGTAAAATGAATAGAGTGGATGTTCAAACGTCTCTCGCTCTCGAGTAAACACGTATTAATTTCCTCGTATGATCTCGGTCTTTTATAATGTTTACTTAAAAAAATTTCGGGGAAAAAGGTAATTGACATAAAACAATATTTTTTGTATCATATATCTACATATTATGCATATTCCTGAGTACGCTGCGATGAGTTGCAATCGTTTAAGCATGAGAATCATATTGTTCGACTTTTAAACTGTTTGACCTTTGAATTATTCTGTTTTGCATCGTCAATTTTTATACGCGATCACGATATGACGTTAGCTGTTATGACAGAAGTAGAAAAAAAGAAATGAACAGAATCCGAGAGTTATTTAGCCGAGGTTCATCGCAGAAGGTGATTTCCAAGGTGCACGAAAGTGAAATTTAATGGCAAAAATAGTGAAATTTAACCTTCAGAGTCAAGTTTAATCCTCGGCTGTAATCGTTGAAGCGTAGATAGTTATAATTAATAAATCACATTTCGATTAGACTCTTTAATTCTAGTTTATACTTTTTAACTGAAAATTTCAGGCGATTTATATTGTACAACATATATTATACGACATATTTGTCGATGTTCTTTATCATATGAAATATGGAATGCAAATAAAGCGGAAATATTCTAAAGACAAGTTAACCCAACGCAAAATGCTAGTCAAATACAACTAAATAACAGTCGCTAGAAAGTTAAATACAACTAAACAACAATCGGCAGTACATTTTTTCGCTACTTATTTTTCTAGAGTTTTTAAATATACGTTGACGTGCGAAAATTACAATTCAAGAATAAATTCACTCGAAAGAGTAGCAAATTAAAGTAGTAAAAAACTAAAAAACAATCCTCTGACAAATTATTTTATCGCTATAAAGAAGGAATACACAGACACTTCGTATTATACATATATACAAATTCTATGCACACAGATTGATATTTTCAAACTTTAATCTTTCGTAAACGTATAATATTTCAAAAGATCGAAAAGGAATTATCGTTATCGCAGAGAACATTTTATCAAAAATGCAGCGTCCGAAGACGCTAGGTGAGGTCACCTACCTGAGCGACGAGAACAGAAGGTATAGCTGCGTGCAACATAGAAACAAACGTACCACTTAACCAGACGGCAACGTCAAAAAAACTGACGCGTTCTCCTTTCTAAAAACACGTGTGCTTGTTCGTGATACTTCATTATTCACGATATCCCCGTTTAGGTTGTTTCGGCGTTCGTTCGCGTTTCCGCGAACGTTACCGATTTACGAGCCTCGACCGAACAAGAAGAATCGCAATCAAAGCGACGCGTCAGCGTCGTCGGCTGCTTCGGCAGAACTTTTAGATCGGCGCACGGTTAGCGGCAGCTATAAAACTGCGGAGTTAACGATCGAATCCGTGGTGCACCAAGTTACGATGTGCTTTCATGGCAAGATATTTATTTAAGAAACCATCCCTCTCCGTATCAGTGTTTCTCAACCTTTTACGAATCGTGACGTTATTCTAGTATAGTAAATAATCCGCAAACCTTTAGTATATTATGTACATAGCAAGATATTTTCAATAGGACAAAGGAAATGCATTAAGCAAATTAAAGCAAATACATTCAATGTAGTTCTCTTGCAACGTGATTCTAATCTAATATTTAATACAACGGTTTCAACAGAGTGTAAGCGTATATGTAGATGGTAGGAGAAAAACGCGATAAAATACATTTTTGTTGATATTATGATTTTCGTGGTGCTTCGTAATTAAACGTAACAATGTTAATGCGACGTAACTGAGAAAGAAAACAAACCTGTTGGATTAAAAGAACGTAGTAAAAGAACGTAATAATAACAATAATAATTAACGAATTTCTCAAAATTTATGGCGATTGTCCAAAAACCTGGAGTAGCAAAATAAAATCAGGCTCGGACATAACAAGAAAATTCGACTACTTTTCATTTATAAAGAATCGATGTTACGATAGTTATTCTAATAATATTTAATAATATTATAAGAAACCCGTATTGAAAGAAATAAATGCTGAAAGTCTTCGTGATGGAGATTTCTACAGAAAATATTCTCTATAAAGATAATTGTAGATAAAAATAACTTCTGGCAAGACATTCTGCAACCCCCTTGGGGGCAGCGCTGCACAGGTTGGGAATCCGAGCTCTATATATTCTACGCCTCGTTGCGTGATCCCTAGTCCCGCACGAACGCAAATGTTTTACGACAAACGAGGTTTACGGATGGAAAAAGCCGAAGTGTATGTCGTGATGGATCAAGAAGAAGGAAGAGTAACGGGACAAGACGAACGAAGAAACGAGAGCTCGATCGTATTCCGGCTAGTGACTCAGGATTATTATGCCTCCTTCAACCACCTGAACTATCGTTAATCTCCCCAGGCTCGGCTATATCTCCTACATGGGTTATTTATATTTCCAGCGGCGTACGCTACCAAGTAACTACGATTCGCTTCGAGTTTATGCTGCGCTGTTTGGTTATGCGTTTTCCAAGAAACAGGCTAGCGCATCTATCGGACAGAGATTCCCTGGTGGCAGCGCTTCTTCGAGTTGCCATTGGGGAAATTGAGGTTAACAATGTGGCCAAGAAACTGGTTAACAGTGTTGAATTAAGAACCTTTCCTACGTGCTTGTAGATTACTTCCGCAAATGTCAGCAAAATGTGAACGACATTTGCGTAACAGCGTTCTATAGCGTAGCTGTGGCGCGTAATTAGCAATAAACGTTCGATTGTTCGCTTTTGTACGAGGAACGCGATACGGAGGGCCTCGATATTATAAGAAAGCGAAGCGAAAGCTGCGTAATTGATCAGCGATAAGGCGATGAATTCACTGGTCCTGTTTCTCTTCGTCGTTTGTACGTGACTACGTTCATAGAAGCTAGAAAGTTACGGAATAATCGGAATGTCAACTTTATTATCGTCGTGAACGATCACATAGAAAGGGAGATCACTAGGAAGAAGAACGAGTTGGGAACAAGATATGAGAAAAAAGAAAAAAAAACGAAATATCATGGTCTGTCCCATTTTCCTATTCGATAATAGACATGGTTCGTTCGTAGATGCAGTCGAGAAGAAAGAGAACGAATTTTTCGTGGTGCGTTGGTAGCAATGTAGAAGAATACATCAGTGATCACGTGCAACTGCCCTTACACGCGTTTTACTGCGTTCTCTAACTAACTCAATCTCGTCTTTACCGCGGCGCGTATAAGAAAAATATGGCCGGTTGAAAAATGCCGCTGTGATCTCGCGGTTAAAAGCGAGAGGCAGAGGCAAAGATCGCCCGAGACGTTGCAGAGTCTGGAGAGACCACGCGTTTACTCGTCTTACGTATCGAGCAGAATCGAGGGTCGCACTTTTATTTTACGACGGGAATGTGCGTTTCGCTATTTGAAACGTTGGACGACGTTATCCCGGTCGCATAAAAATCTTTTATGGACTAGTCGCAATTCCACCGGGACAGACGTTCAATCGTTTACCTTGACGCGGTAGTCGAACGAAGGGACAAAGAAAAACGGAGACGAGGAATTGTGTGTTTTTCAGAGGAATCGCGCTCCGGTTTGCACAGTGTGGATATCGTCTCCGAACTCGCTTGAGCGAATAATGCGAGTTTAATCAACGAGCTACGGAAATACGTGAGCGGCCAATGAAGTGAATTGGATGGATCCATCGCGATGTGGAGCACGCGTGCGTGTACTTTGCCGTGTATTGGTACACTCTAGAGGAGAAACTCTTGGTATTAGTCTTATTGGATTGCGACAAACGGATTCGCGAGGTCCTCGCTGGCAATTGACATAGTTCCCATTCGTTACCAGATCTCGTCTTTCGCTAATTATCGATCGGAACTAAGCGCTATTCGGCTATGGAAAATGATTTCGTTTGATACTAATGCACTTTCTTTATGTACGTTCTCCACGTATCAATTGATATAGAAAGTTCGCTCAAGCAATTTCGTAATTACCAGATTGTGCTATAGATGTTTGGATGCTGGATGTTTACGTATTTAAAAAAAGTATGCAAAGAATGAAAGAAATCCACATTTAGTATGTATTTCTTCAACTGTGTACATAAAGATATAAATTTGCATAAACTATCTAATAATGATGCTACGTTGTTAACTGGAAAGTGACGCGTAAAAAAGCTATTTTCGAACATAATAATATAATATATTATTAATCAAATTTCCTAACGACGAGAGCGATACTCATAAAATGGGATCAAATATTTTTATCACTTTCGGTTTATAGTTACAAAGAACCCACAGTGATAACTCGAAATACGTTTTTCAATTTGATCGACTTTCGTAATAAAAATTGTAACGATGAAGAAAATTTAGATTAGAGAAAAACGTATCGCTTAATAACACCTATTGTTCATTACCAATTCAGCTATCGGGACGATATCATAAATGATAACAAATGATTTACCTAAATGAACTTCTTTTATTGATTGATATTATTTATGAGCTTCTTTTATCAAACGAGTGGTTCTGTTTTCTTTTCTACATATTCCATACTTCGTTATAATTTATCTTACGTGTTTACTTTCTATTAAAAAGAATTCGTTGTTGATTTATCATTTACACGACCCAGTTTGGAAAATCACACGTCATCGATTATTATTACGTATTTGCCGCCTCGCAAAGAGAACTATCGATTGAATTATCGATGGGAGGGAAACGAAAAGACCCGTTTTCATTGGACACGTAAACCTATCGATAGAATTCAATAAAACACGCGCTGTGTCGGACTGAATAGGTATGCCAATACACAGCTCTCATTTCCAATCCTGAATATCGGGGCTCTGCATAACGCAATTGCTTTCGAACTCCGGCCTGCTTGTTTCCACCTGTTTCATTGTCACGGATTTCATTTAACGCGAAATAATGTTATAGCCCTCCCTCGTATAACGTATCGCCGTTCTTGGCCATTCTTTGGTCCCTGCTCGTTCAGAGGGATAACGTTTTCCCCAAACTTTATAGCGGGTACAATAGACAGTTTAACGTTATTGTGTATTTATACACGATGAAACGTAAGCATGATTTCATGTACAAATAGAACACGTGGAAAAGATGCAAAGAAATGTTAAAAAAAAATTCTATTCGACATTTTTTCATATTGGTCAACGAAGATAATAAAATAATTCGTAAAGCGTGTCACGAAAGTGTTTGCAAATATCTAATCGGCATGATATCGGATGTTGTTTGTAAATATTTAACAAATATCATTTGTATTAAATGTTTAATGATGTGATCGTAGATAAAAGAAGATATACAAGAAAATAAATAAATATTAGGACGAATTTTTTAATATTTGAATTCGTGTTTTACGAACACTCCCTATATACCGGTCATTAATTCGAGGTCATTGCCTTCGACATTAGTTTATTGTATATATTTTGCATTCAAAGGAATATATGCCACAATATACTTCCTGGTTATATGTATAAAGAAGAATTTGTGGACGGTCAACGACATGTGCGTATATTAAGCAATAAAAATGAGTAACGATAAAGCAAGAACGCTTATCAGGTCATGTGAATTAAAGTTAAAAGAAGTATTCCAAAAATTGAGTTCGGGATTTGAAAAGCACGGTAATTTCAAAAGTTATATCATTTCGTTATATTAAAATTTGCAATAAAATATTAAAATATTAAATTGAGAAGAAAATTTAAAATATAAAAAATCATATTACTGCGATTATTTAGTTTTTAAATTCATAAATAGTTCTCGAAACTATTTGTCATAATTGAAAGTCTGATATCTGAAACATTTCATCATAAAATTGCAGTAAATAATATTTTCCTAACAAGAGTTCAATAAAATGGGACATATATTCGTAATTCTAGGACAAAATTTGTAAAATTATATAATAAACAAGAAAAATAATTGAAAATTGTAAAAAATATATCGTGTAATTTAAATGTAAGAATAAGATTATTATAAATTAAAATAAATTTGTCCTGTGTATGGTTTCCTAATCATTAGTATTACTATGCTTAGATTACTCTGAAGAGAATATCTGCTTGTTGACGCAGCATAAATAATATCGTACAAAGCAGTAACAAGTGAAATAGCTGGTAATTCTGCTGAGTAATAACAAGCAAGGACGAGCAGTCAGTAACAGGCACAGTTTGAAATTCCCTCGTTTTAAGAAACATAGTTGGAAACTTTTCCAGAAGGCGGCAGCACATACGTGCCATGCTTTGAGGCTACGTCATCCTCCTTTGACAGAATATCACGTTACTACACATGATTATGTATGCATAACAGGCTATTACATTGTTTATACTCTATCATGTAATTGATATAAAAGATCAAATCGTCATATATTACTAATAAAAAATATTTACGATTGTACTTTAACCTCTACAACCATCAACGTTACTTAACACATTCATTAAAGTTTTCACTCTTGCAGCGTATATTTAGTCTGGACGCAACAGTTACGAAGCAATATATTCGTTAGCAATGCGTACACGTTGTAATTCACGAAGTTAGAAACACAGGATTTTCAACAACGATTTACATTGCTTGTGGCAGCACTTCTTACAAATTGTTCATTATTTTAACATATAACGATTCCCCACTTAATCAGAATTAAATTAAACTAACAAAAAACGTTAATATTCGTCCTATTAAGCTAGAAATGTAGTTAAACAGTTGACAAAACGTCAAAAAAAGAGCACAAGGCATAACGGAGAGCGGTTACATCTGGCGCATGAGCTTTCAGAGTACATTTCAATGATTATTAAACACATTTTATATCGTCGTTGTTATCACTTGAATTTTCCTTCTTATATTATCATAAAATATTGAAAAATAATAGCAGTACTTACCCACATACGATCTGCTGTAATTGCCACTCTGTTTACTCTGCTGAATGTCCGCCATAATGGAATAGGAATGACGCCACTTCCGTAACTGCGTGCAACAGCTTTACTACGTAGGTTAAAACGAACTTTGTCGCTAACTTTTACTTGTTCGTGACAATTACGCGATATATTTGATAGTGAGACGTTTATTGAATGTAAATGCAAAGAATAATATTAACGAAAGTGAATCGCTTCTCGTGGGAAAGAACGGTAACCTCTTCCCACGAGTGCTTTTACTCTCGTTACACCGAACAATAACAGTAGATTTCAAACTTCAAACAGATAATCAATGAGATTAGATACATATCTAAAAATAAACTTCCTCTTAAGGTTAACTTTTCGTCGAGAGCGTATTGCTTTTTTTTTAATTATGTTATAAAATGATCGATAGAGATTTATTCTTATAAGTGAAACTTCACATTCCTATTTCAACTTTCACTAATTACAACCGGTTTCTGGACGTTCAATTGCTCAAACTAGATTTGACAATTTTATCGATCACTTATAAGAATCGAGCGATATTAAATTTTATGAGTATAAACATGCATATTTGGAAACGAATTCTACTTTAACAGTACATACAAGTAGATATATTTGAAGAGACTTGCGATACTAAAAACTATATACGTACAACTATAGTTTATAGTTTTTAACATACCTTCTATTAATTTTAACGATATAAAAAGATTACAAGTCCGTGAAAGTTTGTTTAACTACTCACAACACGAAACGACAAAAGCCTACGATAAGATGAAAAACAAGAATGTGTACGATACGAATGTTAGACTCCGTGTTTACTAGTTTGGGAGCGCGCAGCCGTCCTGAAGCCATCTGATTCGTGGTTTCGGCGAAGCGCGGCACTACTTTCGCCGGCGGATGTGATTTGATCCCGGCAGTTGCACGGTCGTAGATTCCCTATGGTGGAATGTGGATGCTGTGCGCGGTGGTTTGTTTCGTACGTGAATTTAGATTCGTTTTGCTAGTGATCGAGCGTCCGGACTCGTCGACCGAATCGCCCTTGTAATCTGGCAGCCGTTTCGCGTGACGATGCAGCTTGACAGAACGTACGTGCGCATTGACAATTACGCGCGAATCAGCGTACAGTGGTCGAGCACGGGTTAGTAAACAAATGACAGAACGGTGGACGAGAGGGAGAGTGAGAGAGAGAGTGTGTGTGTGTGTGTGTGAGAGAGAGAGAAAGAGAGAGAGAGAGAGAGAGTGAGGAAGGGAGCGAAACGAAACACTACCGTACCGTTCCAGCGCGAAACAGTGGCGCAACATTGTGCCTTTCGATTCGCGTTGTTCGATTTCTTCGGTCATTAAGGGAACGCCAGCCCATGCGCTTTTCAGCTGGTTGACGCGCGTGGAACGTGTCCGTGCATTGTCGCCGTGACGTCAAGTGTCACGAGTCTGTGTTTCCCAAGTGCCAAGTACATCAGCCGCGTGCCAGCTGCATATTCAGCCTGTCAACTTTGTTTGGGTTTCTTTCGACAACATCCACCGAATTCGTCGTCCCCATCTCTAGCAAGTGTTAAAATATACATACGCATGCACAACAAGTTAACGACATTGTGCGCGAATTCGGTGTCATTTCTGTGTAAGAACGTTCGAAAACGCGTTCACGCGGGTGATGCCGCATTCCGTTTACGACTGAAACGCGAGTGAAACTTTCATACCGGGGCCCTTTAAATGTAAGTGGTCGAGGGCAACTACGTTTACACGCGTGGTATATCTACAAACACAATAACGGTAGTTCTCGTGTGCCGGTTAGCAAGGCATTTAAACTTTGACAAGTCTCGATTTCTTTTTCGTCCCGCTTTAGTTTTATTTGAACGCCTTTCGCGTATTATTCGTTGTTTTTAACGTATCGGACTTGTGTTTTGCTCCTGATGCCGGCAGCGTGCAATCGCGTTCACATCGCCCGTAGCCACGAGAACGAGATCGTCAAGTTCGATCGCGATTCACGGTGAGACGTTCCGATCGTTTTTCTTCCGCGCTATTTACGTGCCATCTCTTCGTCTTTTTCTGTCGACTTTGTCACGCTTTGAGGTTAGAAAATTATGTAATATCAAACGAACACTGAACTTGCCTGGCTCGGAATGTGGGATTTGTTTGCAGTTCTCAGCGGGACCTACTTGACTTGGTGAGTAATTTCATTCTATGTTTATTGGCCTTCGAGAAGCGAATTTTTACTCAATTCCTTTCCA
The DNA here is from genome assembly GCF_000188095.3 of Bombus impatiens. NCBI lineage: Eukaryota > Metazoa > Arthropoda > Insecta > Hymenoptera > Apidae > Bombus > Bombus impatiens. The sequence continues at coordinate 288,424 of NT_176473.1, forward strand.
TATCGTGAGAATATTAAAGATGGTTGGTAAATTTTGTCGTACCACTGTGAAGTTGACGTTTATTACATTTTGTATAATATAAGGGATTGATTAAATTGTTCGTTTCTTATTTTGGCAATATATGTTCGTTATAATGCGGTGTGTAGTAAATAATATGTTTAATATGGACTTGCTCGAATATTGTGCCAGGTGTATCGCACCCAATATGTTTAATAATATACGATACTTTAGAGTAAGTTACTTATTACAATATATAATACCTTTTGGAGTAACTTAATTATAAAAAGAGATAAGAAAAAAGTCGAGTAGTTTTTTAAACAGTTGATGCTTAAAATTTGTTCAAATAGTTCTCTTTGAAAAGGAAAAATATGACATAAAGATAAAAACTATCATTCATCGTATCTCACGTACTGCGTCCACTCATTTATGAACTCGTTTCGTGAAAACATAGTCATCAGTCGTCACGCATAATATTTTGTCACGGATGCGTAAGATTCTGATACTTTCGCGCAGTGTTTGCTTGAGCAACCGTGAAATTCGAGGCGATCTAATTTTCGCGTAGCGCGTGCAGTCGTGTCACGTCTCGGAGTGGTAATGAAGGACATTTCGTAATTGTCGATGCGATTAATTAAATCCCACCGCGCACGATGTTAGTCCGAGGCGAATATCCGAAAAGATCAAATAACGTATATCTCGTAAGGTCGACTTCACATTCCTCTGCATTATCTTTGTAATCTTTGTTCTTATTCTTATCGTACAATAACACAGCATTATCATTGATTTAGTTTTGATGACGCTTCACTCTTTCGTACGATATTCTACATAAATCGTGCGACAAGCCAGTCGTGAAGCAACAAATTCTTCGATAAATAAAAAAACCACCGAAAAATTGTATCAATCGAAACACAATAATATATAAATTCTGTGCTTAATTTTCGATCGTTGTTTTTAAATTTAGATTAAGTTACTTAATTTTGGAGTACTTCATTTTAATTTTTATTTCGTGCTTTAAATAAATAATAATGATTAGTAATAATAATTGAAATAAATAGTAATGCTCGAAATAAATAAAAATCAGATAGGGCAGAATCAGGCGAATATATTAGGCGTGATAGTACTCACCGTTTTCGTGTTGTTCTAACAAAGAATCGCATATTTCATCGGTCGTTATTTCATCAACATTTATCTTCATCGGTGGTCTGTCACATCGTTCGTTATCTTCCAGGTTGAAATCTCCATTATTGTATCTTCTAATCCACTTTTTAATGGTATGTTATCATCATAAATCACCATACACATCACAAACTGTTCCTCTTATTTCTTCTATACTTTTATAGTATCGATTCATTTTCACATTTAACATGGAAAATGTATATGTATCGTGTTCGCTCAGCCTCAGAAGGCCTTTACTCGTAGAAAATTGAATAAGAACTGGTTGATGTTGCAGATGAACCATTCTAAGACCGTATTCGTCGTAGCTAGCATATAAGCATTAATTTGAGATAATACTTTTTGAAATGCAAACGCGTTTAAGACGAACGATCTTATTCCTCTACATAATACACTTCACGAGATAAAAACGTAACCTTCTAACAATTTGCTACACACACACACACACACACACACGCGCGCGCGCAAACGTATTCGTAATACATATGAAATTAATTGTAAAAGGCGGAAAGTTTTATTTGGTCGAATTGGACGTGAAAAATATCGGTGCGCTGGAAATCAGCGACTCGTAATTATCCCGCCGCTTAATTACACCGGCGTGTTTTTCGGGATGAACGGGTGGCGGTTGTCTTTTTAGCCGGCAAAACTCGGAAAAGGAATTCTCGCGGTGTGTCTCGTTTTTCAACGGGTCGGCCCTTTCACTTACAGGCTCATCAATCTCCCGCTAGTTTTTCCGACGTGTCAGTGTTACCTATGGGAGCTCGTATGCAGTCACGAACCCTCATCACCGGCCGTTTCTCTTTCCCTTTCTTCCTCAAGCTTTCCGGTTCTGTTGCGCAACTTATCATTATCATATGTATCTCGTGCACGCAGCATCGAGGCACTCGGCAAACAGCAACGTGTATCTAACTTTTTGCCAATCTTCGTTCTCGTTCGCGAATGATGTTTTGCTTGAAACAAGTGGTTGGTATCGATAGATAGTTGGTTGAAAAGTGTACGTCGAAGAATGGTTCGGTCGGTTTACCTGTTGGTTAAATAAAGTAGCATTCTGATCCGCGTTACGTGGAAGTACGAAGTTGCTATAGTTTGTATTATATTGTATGTAACGGCACATGAGTCACAGGATAATACAAATCATGTTGTTGTTGTTTTGCCTCGGAGTATCAAGACCGTTAGGTTACAAGTAATGTAAAAACAAATAAACTCTGGGCAAAACAATGTCACCACTACATACAACCGTCAAACGTAGACGAATTCGAATTTTCCGGTTTTCCCTCGACCAGTGTAAATAAACGGACGCGATCGCAAGGAAAGAGTTACAGTCAGTTGTCGATCAGTTATCAACGAATTATCAGCGATCTAATTAACGAGTCAATAGCGGTCCTATTTTACGACTTATACACTGTCTCAGCGAATCGGTTGGTACGAGCGTCTTTGCGAGCATTATCTGTATATTAATTTATCATTTTAAATATATTCGACGGTTTCAACAACGAGCAATCTCGTCCATCAAACCTCACCTACCAACCGTCCTCTACACATAAACTTCTACATGTATATTATATTTTTCTATACTTTTTGCTACGATCCGGGTCCCATTATACAATAGAATTAATATTATTAAAGAAATTTTAATAATCGCAAGTTTTAAGTTACCAATATTGCTATTATTGTTTGTTGGTTTAGTTAAGATTTCGTAAAGTTAGCTAAATATTCTGTTTGATAGAAAATTATGAAATTATAAAAGACAAGTGTATAACCCACAACTTGGAACTTATCAATTTGCTAATTACATATTATTACCTGGTAAATTATAGGTAGTTTAAGAGATCACTGACCTACTTGTAGATGAAATATGATTTCCTTCTTTAAAAAATTAGTTTAGTAACGACAGTGGTTGGCAAGGAATTCCTGCTCAAACTATAATTCTATTTTAATCATAATTATACGTTTAAAAACTTGTTCTTCAGAGAAATTTGATCGGATATTTTACAAGTTAAAATGCTTTTGTACTTGTATGTAGCAGGCTTCTATTTTCAAAGATTCTTTCTATCAATATATAATCGTACTATAATTGGCTGGAAATTTTTCACACGAGATTATATAATTACAATTTAATTACACCTTAATATACCGATAATAAGGTATCAATTTAATGATACACTATTACGAAGATATTGATATAATAACAGATATAGTATAGTGTTGAGTCAGAGAAATCCTAAGTCCCATTACTTTTAACGAATATCTAAGTATGTGATTTTTAAGAAGTTATCTAAGTCGATTCTATAAACAAAGATACTTTACGTTCGATAATATACAATTATATCCGATCGTAAACGCGATTACTCGAAGGTTAATTACTATCGTACATCTTACCTATGTATATTTTATTAAATAACAGTGGATCTGCATTGTTATGCAAGCAACGTACTTTTTATCCTTTATCGACGTTTGATTACCTTCAAACACATTGATAGTTATATAACATGTTTTGTAAAATCAGGTATATTTGAACTGTTGACTCACGTTTAACCGTAATTTGTAACCTACATTGCGTTCAACGAATGGCGATTGCAGCGTTTGAGAATGTTTTCTACACTTTGTGAAATATCTTAACAATACTGTACTTATGTCCTCTAATTAAGATATCCAATTACATTTGAATTAATTACATTCGTTACTAATTGCGTTGGCAGTTAAAATAAGATAATGGAAAGTTTTCTAGAAAATTTATTCAAAATCAAATTAAAAATGTAATAGCAACTTCCTTACCAATCGCTCTTAGCCTTCGAACAATTTTTATATTTTATATATTCAATATACTATACATTCAGAAGGTTATGAATTTCTCTAAATATTCGTAGTCTACTTACGTATCAAATATAAATACTAGTTCCCCTACCGTGTATAAAACATAAATTTAATAATACACAAATATTTCCTAGAAGCACTTTCGATACTACGAGTTTATTTTTGAGTTCGATAATTTCCGCTCGATATCTCTTTACTTAATGTTATATCAACACGTGGCTGCGAAAACTTTTTCTAGAGGGATCGTTCGTTTGGTTCCACGTCGAATCGCAGTTTCTATAAGCGATTTCAACGGGGTGGTCCCTCGCCCACGGTGTGGCAACTATATTGAATAGGCAAACGCGAAGTCGGACCGGTACGGACCCGATTGTACGTACCTAAGAGAGTTTATATTTGCACGAACCTCTGTACATGCAAACACGAACGTTCCGTAATTTCTGGTCAGTTATCGTCTTCTCCGGTTCGAATTTAATTGCATCGTCAGGTAGGTTACAAAACGCGTTCCTATCGCTGTCGCATGATTTTTATTATCACGGCCTGGACGAAGCACAGAATGAGGTTTCTTTTTTTTTTCCTTTAAATACGGAGAATTATCATAGACGACTTAACTAACGCAGCAATATCATTCCATCGCGAATATACATATTAATGTATTAATGCGTTCAACAAACCGTGTTCCGTACTTATTCATGCAGTTGCCTCGATACATTAACCCTTTGCGGTTCGTCTGCTTCATGCGATTGTCTGTTACTATGTTCGATTTATTCCCAAGGTAATTTGTCCTAAACATAGAATAATGCTGAACACAACGGTCAAATTATAACGTCGTACAATTAAATCTGGCAGTAAGATATCATTTTCTCGAAGCAAATTAATCATATTTCTCTTGCGAGCAACGATATAAATTAGATGTTAGAAGAAAAGAGTTTGAGATTTTGAAAGCTTACGGTACTCGTCGAGAGGGATAGATAAACAATGTGTAATCGATATCTATGGATCTTAAAATTCATTCTTTTGATATTTTTCAACTTTCAATTTTTACGAGAAAATTTTGGATTTTTTCACGAATTCATATTGAAAATATTTGAGGAATCTTCGGAAAAAGATAGACCTTTAGCTCATTGTAGTGCGCTTTGCTTGAGAATCGACGCAGCTCTAATTACTCTGGTTCCGGCTTTGAACGATGCCAATTAAAAGTGTTTCTCCTCGTTACACGATCAAAATCTGTATCACTTAAATCATATGTTTTAAAGAAGAAATCCTGTTTCTCCCATTATAAAACACGCACAAATCTTTATCGTTCTTATACATATAATACTTACGTCTACTGTCATAGCTAATTAATTTTCTTGCGAAAATTGCTACGTGTTGGCAAAATCTGAGATCCTTTTTATGTAACATCCTCTATGTTAAATGCAGGGTACAGCCGTATAACACGTAAAAGCGAGCACGACGATGATTCCTCCTAGAAAAATACGAAAAAAAATAGAGATAAAAATTTTCTTATTCTCGGCCATTTGAAAATTTATCACGTGTAGTTGATCGTGGCTAATTTCGGACTGGTCAAGACTAGATTATCGACAGGAGGTTATTCTACGCGTGAAAATAAGTGCAAAACGTAGAATAAGATTTTTACACAAGATACTTTGTTTCCGAGAAAAATAATTTTGAAAATCTATCATACGCATGTACCAGGCTGATTTTTAACCAAACACGTTCAAACTCTATTTTCTTAAAAGCGAAACTTTGAACGGAAAAAAATTTTATTTTACATTTTCGACTTATTTTCGCAAGTAGAATGACCTTCTGTCGATAACCTAGTTTTTACCAGTCCGGAATTAGCCATGTTGAAACGTCGAAACTTGATAAATGTTGAAACTCGAATTTCTCGAAAACCAAGCGGCGAATGAACAAATTTTATCATATAGATTTTTCCTATTTCTCCACAAGGAATCAGCACGTGCACACTTTTACACGTTATTCGACCGAACACGGTATACCGCGTAACTGAGGAGCCTCTGGAATCGTTTCAATAGAATAGCACTGTGTTTTGGACCACCCACCGGTAAACTTTAAGACACTGCAATAATCTATCATGTCATAAGATTCCTTTTTGGTAGACAATCTAAAGTACACTCTTGCAGCCACGATAATACTTTTCTTCTCGTGAAACGCGTGGGATTCGTGCATTGTGCGTTATTCGACGTTAACATTTACGCATCTCTACAATCATCCTCTATGCACCGGAACAAAAGGCTGAGGTTCGTCGATCAGAGCCGCGGCTGATTTTAAGAAGCTCTCTACGGCTTCGTACTTCCTATTGTTCCCTGGCTGCTGTCTTATTTCGAACGTGCATCTGCAATCTGCTTCTCGCATCGCGAGTAAACGGCCTACGAAAATTTTTTCTCCCCGTGCGTTTCTCGTAAAACAGGTTGTTTGGTTGTTCCGATACGATCGCCACTGTGATTTCTTGCTATATACGAGTTATCCAGTTTAGCGAATCGAGGGTTATCGTCGATCTGTTTCTCTTATCGCAGGTAATAGGAAACACGTTGCATGTTTCGGGATTTTTCAGAGGGTTTGCTCGAGCGGTTCGTTTCGAACCGGTACCCTGGTCAATTTCGAACTTTGAATATCAAGTATACGAAGATTCTATCTTCAGAGCGTATGTATATCCTTATGAATACGAGTTAACGCGAAATGAATACGTCTTAAAATCAAATACAAGTATATAAATATATCATTATGTTCCTGTTGCTTTCCGATGGACAAAGTATATAGATTTCTTGTCATTGTAATAATTACTATAGACCATTACTAATAATTCTACCATAACGTAGCCTTTAATGATCAGTTTCAATTACGCCTACTTTAGAGCAGCGTATTCACATTGTTTTATCATAAAACAAGCATCCAACGTGAAGTATCAATTTTCAAGTAGACCTGCACCGTAATTAACGAAATGTGGCATGATTAGTGTTCGATTTTCCCATGTTACCATTAATAATTTACTGTAAACAAATGCATTCGGTGTACGACAAGCACGATAAACAATAGTAGCCACGTTGATTACCGAGTGGACACCTTTGTCCCTAGAGACACCCTTTGTTTCGATGTCTATCTTCACCAGGGGAACCGTGTGACGAGAGGGTGGGAAACAGGGGTTAGGGGAGAGAGACAGAGAGAGAGAGAGAGAGTGGTTCACGCTCTACTGGCGGTAGCGTTGAAGTAATTGCAATTAAAATTTGTTTCGTGAAATTGGTTACCCACATCCCACGTCCCTGTCTTCTCTGCTGTCCATCAGTTGGAGGCTTTTAGCACGCACTTGTTTTCTATTTATTACACTCTTCTGGTAGATCGAAAATCGTAATTAGTAGCTCGTTCACGCGACTCATTTTCCGTCCCTGTCTCCCTCTCCCTTTCGCGTTTCTCTTTTCCCCGTTCTATCCACGTCATTTTTTTTTTAACAGCTGTAATTAACAGCGCACCGTTTGATAATTGTGCGTCTATTGTCCCGTTGCGGGTTGCGTTCGGGATCGATTTAAAAGGTTCGCGAGCAGAGGAACATTTTAGGCCGAGCGCTTCCATTCTATTTCGATTCGTTTTTCCTCGAACGGCGAGAGGCCCTTTTAATTGAAATGTAAATTGTTCGATTGTACCGCCGCGAAGTATCGGTTGATTTTAACGATGCATCGACCTGCGCAGAAATGAAATTTCACCGATTCTCCGAATGGAACGAAAACAATGCTCGAGCCCGCTAATATCCTGATCGTGACATTTTCTTCCCTTTCGATCGCAGCACGATGTTTGTTTCGCTAAAAAAATCTATGTATTCCCTAGTTTGCACTCTAACGACCCGCCGTGAGGAATTTCGCCGAGCGAATCGTAGCGTGCTCCGTTACTCTCTTTAATTCTTTGATCGCGCGAGTTGCAACGTTTTACGCATATTCAGCAGACTTGTACGGATACGCGTATGTCAGCCAACTGATGGAAAACTTGAAAAAGAAGCTACGTTCACGGTAAATATATCCTCGGCTCGATATCAGATAGATCGGTAGCATACTTTTAGCCAGGGGACGTTTCAATTAATTAATATGAATATACGTAACTGGAGCGTTCAAAGCTAACGAAATGATCATTCGAAGTAATGAAATATCGATAAATTCTGTACGCTTCTATGTACAGTAATTTCATTTCCTCTATGTTCGTTCGTTACAGATATCTGATTTTCGATTTTCATTTTTCAGAAAACGTGTTCGTATACATTGTACGTATTCCTGTATACATATAGCGAATGCATATGTAACCGCGTAAACGTGCACAGTCTGCTCGTACAGAGTATTACGTGGGGGGATTAAAGAAGATTTTTCTAATCAAACTTCTACCATCGACGAATAAAAATATTAAATTTGTACCAAACGAATCGAGAAATATATACAAAAATGTATACGATGGAAGGAGAAGAACAGGCTCTACTAATAAAATCATATACTTCGTCAAAGATCATTCAAATCCGCAAAAATAAAAATGAAAAATTCCCAATTGGTCGTTTCCATCACTCTGTGGTTCCGGTGTTAACAAATCGGATTAATTCGCGATCGATTCCCTGGACAAAGGGAACGAAAAATGGTACAATTTTGATCGGCAGAAGTAGGAATCGCGCGGCCGCGAAAACGCGAACCGTGCACTGATTACCGGCAATATTTCCCGCACGACCGGTCGTTAATAACGTTTCTGTTATTAATGAACGAACTGCGGCGTGGCGTTAACGGCCGATACGCGGTATAGTACGTTATGAGGTTCGATAATGCGCCACGCGGGATGGCTGACGCGTAATTGTAAACTCGATCGGAAAGGCTCGTCGATGGCGATTCGCGTCACGCTCCCTTATTTCTGGCCGGCGATTTGTACGTTCAGGCTTTTCGCAGCGTTAAATAATCAAAAGCGAATTCGAGGCGCAGTTGCGCGCATCGGCCGATCGCACTTTTCTCCATTTGAAATTCAATGCGATCCGTTTGGGCTTGTCACGAGACTGCCATACTCGATATTTATCGCGCCTTTCCAGAATTTTAGCAATTTTTCGGAAATATCGTTTCTGCACGTTGAGAAGGAAAGACGAGGGTTTTGGTAGGAATTCGGCACGGCTGGTGGTGATTCTATCGCGCAGGAATTACATTTAATTTATTGGTCAAAAGTCACGTCGAAAAATGTAAATAATATCGTAATATTATCGTATCAAGATGGAAGAAATTTGAATATTACGTAATTACACATACATAGGTGCTATGAAGTAATTATATCGTTTTGTCAGAGTACAACGAATCGATTAGGACAAGGAGATAAGTAAGTGCTGGACAGAAGTATACTACAGAAATTAGAGAAGAATATAATTTGCATTGATATCGTGCAGATTCTCAGCTTGTTCAGACGGATCTTTCTTTATTTTCTCGTTATATGGTAGTCAAATTTGTTGAGAAAAGAATACACGTGTTTTATTGCTCACGTTAATTTATGCAAGCGACGAATGCACGCGTGTTTAATATTCGCACACAGTTAAGCTATTTCTCGAATGCTGGACCAGTTCAACGGGTGGTCGTTATAAATTATAATAAAACGTTGCACTTCGTGATATCGCCTTCGTAGGAATAGTAAATTTCTCAGGGGCGTAATAACAACGGAAAGTGGTCGCCTTGGGGGGCGATTAATGTCGTCGCTATGAAAAATGCTCAATATTCTTTTTTACCTCTAGCTGTGTACACCGCGACACAACGTATTTTTTTTCCATTTATTATTTATATTCTTACCAGTACAGCGTGTTCTTTTTTTTCTCGATGAAACGCGGATTGAAACATTTGTTTAATTTACTCACAGAGTTACGATTGGACGATAATTACGATCTTAATTGTCGATAGATCCTTCATTTCCTACCTTACAGCCACGAGCCTTCAAAAATAATTCATTTCCACAACGATGTTAACCTTTACGTTACGAAACTCGATTACAGCCGAATGCTACCAGTCGTGCGCCTTTTTATTTCAAGCCAATCGCTGTTAAAATTTGTCTCCTTCTACTGTAGGGACCGACAATAGAATGTACGTTGGTAATATGAGAACAGCGTAAAGAAATTGAAAATCAAAGAATATCTCTCCTTTATAAAATCGAAACTACCTCGAAGTAAGTAAGAAAATCTATTAAGCGACATAAGGATTAGTCGCGTTCTATGAAATTCCATTAAAAAGAAAATCCTGTCCGTAAAGCCCGACGTAAAAATTTCATTTTTCAAATATTTTTTTCCGACGTACCGGTCGAAAGAGGAGCCACATATTACACGGAACGATATTTCTCAGCACTCATCCGTGCTGTCGTTGCGGAATCGAAGTAAATGCGATTAAAGCTGGCCAGAGCATGAGATCGACGTTGCACGATGAATTCGACGTAACCATGCAGCCATGACGTATAACGGGGAAATTTATAAGGATTCACGGGGATCGTCGTAAACCATGAAAATTCTATTTATTTCGCGAATTTCAGGGCGAATGTGGGACGGACGCGCGATGAGACAAATTTACGATCCTTTTTAGGCATCAAATCTGGCGTGTCGGGAAAGTTTGGCTCGCAGCCAGCCGGTTCTCGAGTGCGGCCAAATACACGTACACATGTGCTCACCTATGCTCGGTGAACACGTGAGCCACAGTATTATGAGATATTTAATTTGAGTTTCGCGCCGTTATATATCACTCGGGTGTTGATAGAATGGCTTGTTCTCTTGATTTCCGTTTTTGCACCCGTGTCGACCCGTGATTTACCGTAATTTCTATTAAAGATCCCTCGGAACGCGCACCAATTCCATTCCTCCTTTTGCTCTTCTTCTGCTTTCCACCTCTTCGTCTATTTTTCCCTTGCCGTTCTTGTTTCCTCCGTGCAATCTCTTTTTTCGCGTCAACTTTCGTGCCAGCGGTGTCGCACGCCTACTTTTACATTCTCCGACGACGATTACCGGCATCCGTCGTCGGTGGCGAAAGAAGGACGAGGAGAAGAAGAAAAAAAAAGAGAGAGGAAGCACAGCGTGAGAAACATTATATCGCCGTCCCGTAGAATTTTCAATTTTCTTGAAAGCTCCGTAAAGCTTAAACGCATCCTTCGCGAACGAATACGTTTCGCGTCTTCTCGCGCCGGATTTCTCCTTACGAACTGTGAAAAACCGTGTTATATGAACAAAACCCTACGGTGCAGGCTGTTTCACGGATACGTGCACCGATCCATATGGGAAGGCGCGTTTTGTTTACCGAAACGCGGCCACCACCGGCTGCTGCTTGCCAGATCGGCCCCGTTTTATGCAATTTTGGCCAGCAAACAAGTTTCACGAGAATAACGTAACGGGAATGTATAAGTAATCGTTCACCGTTTTGTTTGTAGAGACAGTCGTTTGTTCTTTTTTTTTCTTTTTTTTTTTTTAAGGTTTATAAAGAAGGAATTAGTTAAGTCGTTTAAATCGTTGCAGTGAAAAGGACGTATTTCAAGTATCGTTGATTAATCTTACGGTTATACATAAATATAAAATTATATTATCGTACAATTGGGAAGAAACTTTAGATACCATTGCTATCGAGCTCTTCGGTTTTGTTTTCCATAAATAGTTTGGTCTCATTTTCTCTGCTTGTACGAGATTATTATCTCGGTTGACCATGTACTCGACCGACCATTGTTGCAGCTTATTGTATCGAAAGGTCATGAGTCGTGATCCCTCAAGATATCTATGTGCTCACCTCGTTTTGCAATAGAAATCGATCACGAGTATTACTTTGTACCATTATTCATCGCGATTCTGTATCCACTTTCCTTCTACGCTTTATCTATTTTTATTCAGTATCGGTTTACTTTCTTATTAGCCCGTTTTATCGATCGGATCCACTCTGACACGAGAAATGAAAAACACGCAAGATTTAATGATTTAAAAATGACAAACTCGTAAGACGAGAGCGTACGTTAATGATTTAATATAACACACTGGCCGAGGATTGAAATATTTTCAAATTACATCTTGCAGAGAAGCAATTGGTAAAGATGTCCACGAATTTATACAACAAAGAGTAAAATTATCAATAATAAACGAAAATCGATCGCAATTGTTAAAATTGGGCTCGTTGTTGAAAAATTATTTGTCGTTAATTGATCAGATAATCAAAAATCTAATCTAATCTAATCGTTCAATTTATTTAATTCATGTGCAGTTATCATCCTCTGCAAAGACAAAGGTGGATCTCCATTCTTCGTTCTTATTTTCCCGAATTTTCCGTTTTCTAAGCGAGATCAGGTCGCTCGTTCGATTCAAGCGAACGATCACCTGCCACCCACTAGTCGCTGTGTTCGCATCTGCGTAAGAAAATTGAAGTTTTCTGTGCTGTTCTTTCCATTAAAAGCAGCAACCACATTGCGCTCGATCGTAATTGATTCTCCTCGAATCGTGTACCGATATTCGAACGATTCGCGATTTTCATGCAGAGCAACATCGCGCAATTATGTTTACCTACACTTGCCGGCAACGTTTAGCAGAATAATCCTTTCTTATTTCGCCGTTAGCGGCATAATTGCATTCCGTGCGGCGCCACAGCTCCGTGTATCGTTTTTCTCGAGAGCCTCGTTCCGGCTTTTTGTTTGACGAAGTTACCTTACCGTTGCTACGGTTGCTCCAAGTATCCCGCCGTTCCCCTGGGTACGAGAAGTAAGCTTAACAGTGCGATAAAGGTAATATGATTACGCGAATCTGCAACGCGTAAGCTCGGCCCAGAATATAACTTCTCGATGAATTTGTGATTAATATGCAAATGCCGGCTAAGTTCCGAACCGGAATCGAGGATAATTTCGCTTCGAGCGGTGTACGTCTTGCGGGATATAGAAAATATCGACAATCGTTGATTTAGCGTAGAAATAATTTTTCCAAGAAGCGATTTTTTATCCTCGTTGAGACGAATAATTTTCGCTAGTACGAATTATTGTTACCGTACGAAGATCACAGGGAAAACATGGTAAGTACGTTTTTATTGCTCTTTTCTTTTTATTTCAACGTCGCATTGTAATTTAAAGGCAATATTTTCGTACAAAATAACTAAGAATGGAAAGAACCTGTTGAGTTTAGCTAAAGGTATAATCGTTAAGACGAACAATATATACATTCTCCGTTTCGCATCTTATTCATCGTATTCCATAATCGTTTTTTTTACCGTGCGCTCGTTTGATCGTCAGGTTCGTGTAAATTGAGCTATTAAATTACTATTATCTAACGATATGTCAATAATATCCCGTAACATTTTTGTAACAATGTAATATTATAGAAAGTTGAGTAATGGGAGGTTTTTTTGTTGAGCAACGCTTTAATAGCTTTAAATATCCAACCGAGACTGTTATTGCAAGTGATAAATCTTTCGTCTTTCTTACAGCTTTGATCTTATGTAACGAAATAAAATCGATATCCACAATATTTTCCTGGCGTAAGGTTGATACCGATAAGTATTATCGCTGGAAACTTGAAGGTATTTCGTAGCGCAACACTGCTTCAATTTACAGATTAACAAAAAAAAACAATCGATAATAACGATTATGATGAAAAAAACGTCTCGAATGATCAATAATTGCGTTACAAATTAAAGGTAGCTGCGTGATACAAACTATTTTTGTCAATACTGATCCGCTATATTGCCAATCTTCCAAATCAGGGATTAATAAGGGAAAATAATCGCCTGAACAAGAATTTCCTCGTATCTCTACAGAAAGTCGCTAGAAACATAGAAACTTGAGCTTTCGTCCAACGATCCACACATCTGTACATAATAATTTTACAAAATATTTAAAAAAACCCAGAGTTGGCAGTAAGGGAGAACGTTACGATAATTGATCGATCGCATCATCCTTCGACCGTGAAAAATCATTGCGGTTCCGTAAGATAATAATAAATAATAATTAATAATAAAAATCCATTAGCACTCGAGTGATTTCTTACGAATGAATCATCGATCTAATCTCTGGATTCTCTATCGCTCTCGATTCCCGATAAACCGTGTACGCCATCTCGTTTCGCTGGTTTTTCCATCCGTCGCCTGCATCTTTCTCCGCTTTTCACGAAAGCTGTGCAAGTCGTAAAGCAGAGGCATGAATTCCCTCGCATCCCATTGTCGTAAATAGCTGCGAGGGAAGGCCCGTGTGAATAAGTAAAGACGTTCCCTGAATGACGCCCCGTGAAAGTGTAATGCCGACGAACGTAACGCGTAAACGTGCAAACGTTGATTCTGAAAGTGATTCAGCGTTAGGATCGCGTGCCACATGGAGGCGAAAGACAGACGAACGTGAAAGTCTGGAAAGTTTCGCGTGTTATACGAGGGCGAATTGTGGTTTCACGATCTTTGTTCGGGCCGACTCTGCTGCCTCGTTTAGACACGCTTCATCAATCATGTTAATAAACCTGTTCGAGCGTTGTCCACGTGTCCGCCGGATGAATCGGGCCACGTTACGAAAATGCACATCCCGAGCATTGCTCCGCTGGAAATAGCCGAACGCAAAGGAGACCGAGTGATCTATGGAGGATTCTTTATCATCCCAAGTCTCATTATACGAACCATTCGCGTTCTACAATGCGTACGGTATTTCTTTTTTACCGCGCGTACTGCCGCGTATTGTTCGAGTTCTGCCTTCAAACTGTATAACATCGCGCGGGTTTTCCTCATGCAAGCCACGTGGTAACCAGCGGCGATTAAATAAAAGGTAATTAAGAAAGAAAAATACGTCGGCTGAATTAAAAATTACGGATATCGGGGTATACGGTGGCGAATGTAGGGCGTGCTGTTGAACATTGTTGGCAACTGGGGTAGGATCTTTTGTGCGCGTGCATTGCCGACACGTGCTTCTTGTTTTGACAAGATAATGTGACTTGATCGGTCGGTGTTATCTTTCAATAGAAACATCATATGGCGTGTTGCAATCGAGAAACGTTTCAATCTTTTACTTTCTTTGTGATTAATATATCCGCGTATTGTTTCATAATTTACCGATATCGCGACTGCATTTATTGTAATTCGCATCGCGTTAATTATAGATAATTCTAAAGGGAATAGTAATTATGGAATTGGAATAGGATGAATTATATTATCCGTACCGTTAACAGTGATAATATGAATTCGGATGCATGAAATTCTAAATCGATTAAAATACCTTGATCCGGGTAAACGGTGGAAATTTTAATGATCAGCCTTTCTAGGTTTAATATTCTCATTACGTATTCCACCATCGAAGAACGTGCTTTCCGTTCTCAATTTAAACACTGTCCGTGGTTTGTTTGATTCTGAAATGATCTTGAACAAAAATGGTTAGTTGAATTTATCGCTATCTCTTTCATTCATTGTCGCATGACTTAAATACAACCGGTTTTTTGACATACCGACACCGATCGTCACTCACCGGTGCAGTGTCTTCACTAATGAGTCATAGTAACTACAAGCGAACGTTTTAACGCTACTCGTAACGTAATTATTCGCGTGGTAACGGTTTTTATACTTAGACCGCAGATCTTTGCGCGAAATATTCCTAAGGAATACTTAATATCGATAAATATGACGCCAGGTATTTTATTTTCCACCTTTTGGATACTTTTATCTCGTCTTACACGTTTCACAAAGAATGTCACCTTTGTCCCATCGAATTCGTAAGTTAGCCTCAATTTTCTCCACGAGTTAGTTCCAATTTAATCCCAAAAATCCTTTCATTGTGATTTACCACTGGAATTGAAGAAACACGTTGATAACTCGTTTACCGGCTAAGCTTCGAAGGCAAGTTCGATAAATAGACGTTTTCATCAGTCGTAAGGTGTTTCCATTTTCAATTTCTACGAAAAGGAAGGAAGACATTCGGCTGCTACATTTGATACGGAGGATAGAGAGGAACTAAAAGGTTTACAGTCGGCACGGCGTTGGGCTGAATACGCGCGACCCAATGCTCTCGAAGCTTTCGCGCAATAACGTGAGTAATCTACGAAAGCAACGCGGTATGGTGGCTAGATACTACTATCTGGGAAGGGAAAATGTAGGGCACAGAACGGATCGAAGCATCGATCGTTGAAGCGCGATAATGACTCGATGGATTTGAAAGCGGAAGACGCCAGCCGGCGTTCACCTTTTCGACCGGCTCTCATTTTCCCTTCGCCGACTTCCTCATTATTCCCAGATCATTTACTCTGCTTTTTGATACAAAAGCTTGGCGGGCTTGAACTGGCGTCGAAACACACGGCCCTGGCATTCGTGTTGGTGTCCACAGGTTCGTTTATTCGCCCTGTGTGGGCGCGCCTTTTTGCACCGGCTCTATTCGTACCGCTGAAATTCCGGTTACACGCTGCGTTCTCGAAAAATACTTTACGCGGAAGGTTAACCGTTGAAATCTTCCACTGCGAACGTCGATTCTTTCGATGCAAGAATAACAAGAGTTGTAATAGGTTGTGCGAAAAGTTTCTTTCGTTTTATAAGGAAATAATAGACGCACGATGTTTACTGAATTATGCACGAATATAATAATAGAAATATAATAATAATAATAATAAAATAATACAAGACAGAAATTGTTGTTCATCTATTATGATGAACATTACGAAACGAAAGAATCTTTTCGGACAACCTAACGTTTCAATGAGGCAAAATGGTTATTCGTATGTTAGAAAGCGATGCTATTTTTATATAAAGATCGGCGCTCTTCTTATCTGAGACTTTGTGCAATCGCACAATTCTCGCTGATGACACGTGTTGTCTTTTGTCTTTTAAAAGTCGTACGTTTCGTTCATAATCCAACATCTCTCATAACATAATTCAAACATGAATCAAACATGATTCACTCATGCGCCCCGTTTACGTATTCGGTACGTGGACGTATGCGAACAGCAACAATTTTTAATCAACGATATCAAGATATCAAAATAAGCACATAAACGGATAAAGTTCGTGCTTTTAAATTTACGTAAATGATGATTGTATAAAATTGACTGTAATGAATTGATATAACTAAAGTGAAGTAGAATGCCATCTTAGTCGAAAATTGTTCGTAGAAGAATGAAAATTAAAAAAAATTCCTCACGAAGGGGTTAAAGTCGAACGTCTTATTGTTAGTCAGATATTCTTCATTTGCATCTATTATTCGAGAGGTATCGTTCATTCTTACGTAAGGTTTACATAAGCGATTGATTTCGTAAAAAATCAATGGGTCGTGAATATTCATGAAAATGTTTTCCTCGCTGTTTACGTATTTGTGTTCTACGAATTTTTGTCTATCACAGTCGAAATATCGAGTACCATAGCCAGCTTCGCATGTTGGTGGATTCAGGAAGATTAGCATTTTACGATTTCGTGTTCCCTGTATCATTGTGCTTAGCCCGTCTTGGTGCGTCTGTTAGAAAGCAATACAATGTTACGTTAATAATCGATCAGCAATAAAACGATAAAGACGCGGCTACAATGGTATCTCGAAGAAGGATAGAGAGGAAAAGTAGCGGGAAAAGAAGTAAAATCGCCGTATAAAAGTTTTACGAGCCACGACATTGCCTTGTTGCATCTGCTCATACTTTATTCCGCTTCTCTTTATTTTTAGCTCCGTACGCTACGAGGTTTAACATTCGGATAAAGTAACTTCGCCGTTATAAACAGCGTCGGCTAACAACCCCATTTTTCCGCCCTGTAATTGCCTCCACATCGAAATAATTCGTTTTAAATGTATTTCCTTATTTGTAAGATGGCGCAACTTCGAAAAATTCGATATTTACAAAACTTACTTACTGCAGCTTTTCCTTTCAAGTATTTCGCTCAAATCGAACATTCTACGTACGCGAAAATTAATTACTTTACGCGTCAAAGTACTGCACAAAGTACCAAAAACGTACGAACGTTCCAACCCTACAGGTAAGTCGTTCTGCACTTCGAAACCACTTTATGTAATTCGAGTATTTCGTAAATACAGTAAATTAGATATCGCTTTTGACGAGCAGTGATCAAATGCCAGGAAATAAAACTTTTATATCGAGACTTATTTGGATTCATAATGAAATTGCATAGTGAAATGAGAAGTCCACCCCTGATCGAAATATTTTCTATCGTGGCAATTATTCCGTCGCTCATTCCTCAACTTAACTCCGATTTCGTGATCTTAAATACATATGATAAAACTGTTGGAGATTTTCAGTTTTCGTGCCACGAGCATTTGCACTGGTCAAAGCTGACGTAAAGGCTATCTATCGTTTCATCCTTTTAATAACTTCAGATCCATAGAATTTCTCGAACAGCAGCAGTTCTTTTTCCTGTGTGTCGTAACTACGATATGGAAAGGAGATGCATCTATATACCGGTAGATGTTCAAGAGCGTGGACGAGGGTACAAAATGCGAATATTGCGCTTTACCTTTCTACGAGGATTATCTTCAGT
Source organism: Bombus impatiens (assembly GCF_000188095.3). Classification (NCBI taxonomy): domain Eukaryota; kingdom Metazoa; phylum Arthropoda; class Insecta; order Hymenoptera; family Apidae; genus Bombus; species Bombus impatiens. The sequence continues at coordinate 306,852 of NT_176473.1, forward strand.
GCGATGCATCTCAGTGCATCCGTCTTTCCGTGCCACATACATATTTAATACGTTCATCCCATCCGCGATCAGCCGTTAGATTGCATCGTGTATCGGTCGGATCTACAACGAACAAAGAGACGTAAGACGTGATAACCGTGCACATACGCGCATATTGTTACAGAGATGCATCGGGTATCTGGCAGTGGTTGTCAACTTGCTCGATGATATTGAATATTCGTTTCAACACTGATTCACCAGAGTTTCGTTTATTATTTTTTATAATGTTTACGATACTTGGAGTTTATATATTCTTCGTAGATTTGAACGAAGAAGATTTAATAAAACACATACCTTTCGAAAAATGTAAAAAAGGAATTGATTCTTTCGACCGTTTCTGGCGTATTTCTCCCTTAAGAGATATCGAGATTATCGATAGAGATAATTTATTTTGAGCGTCATCATTTTAATTTATTACTCGTTTTACATTTTAGAATATTGCCTGTAATTAGAATGCACGTTTATCGTACGAAATTATCAGACCTAAGGTGATTTAACATTTATATAACAGACAAACATATTTTTCCATGCTATATAAATAATAGGATCGTTTACGTCCAATATCGCTTCGTGCTCTATCGTTTTCGGTTTCTAAGAAATCTAGAAACAGTCTGGAATATTCGTAAATATCTCTGTTGTATGATTTTTTGTTAGTTAAACGATTGAAACTTTTCTCAACGAAGTAAACTATCCGGAGGCAAGAAATTCGATGTTGAAATTTTGTTTCCATCGTCAATGATCAATATTATTTCCTTTGATTCGTTAAAATTCATTTACTTCGTACATTGTAATAGGCATAGAGAGGAAATAATTATTTGTCGCCTATAGTTTCGTGCGTTACGTTTAATTAGATATAAAGCAACGAGCAAGTAATTGATACACGCTATTCTCTTTAACGGATCAAAATGTAATTTTTCCTGTTGCGGACAATGGCTATCCCTGTCGTATCACCGTTTCTAGCACATCGACTATGAAATATCCTCGAATTTCCATTCATAACATATTGGTTTCCTTCGTCGCGAGCTTGCTTACTTTTTAATATTCCTCCTCCACTCTGGCGTGCTTTTAAGCTGGAAAACCGGAATATCGGCATTATTTATCGATGTCAAAACGCTGATATTGATCGTTAAATGGATAAATATTCGCGGGGTTAATTTTATTTACGACGAACACGTGTCTGCCTAAGTAACGATGCAAATATTAATAACAGCTTTGATCGATTTTAATCTATTACCTCAGTCTGCCGCATCATTTGTATCATTTTTGTTCATTAAAATTCTTTATCGAATTGTGGTATTTTCATCGTTATTATTCCGTGAATGATATATGATCCTAAATGTTATTATTCTACAATTATTACATACGTTGAACTATCTACTAATGTACTTTGCGTAGCCTTTTAATTTGAAGTTTACATGATATACAGCGTTTGCTTGTCCTCTCATAGACACTTTTCAACGACGAAATAAAATACAAAAGGGCGAATATCGCAGAAAATAGATATTCCGCGAACATACTACTCGAAACATTGTTGCAGAATAATTTTTGAAAAAGGGGTTCCCTGTGCCACGGAATGGCACGCGAATGGAATTAAAATACGTTAGAAATGTATCAAAGAATCGGGCGTTGGCCATTTGCCCGTTCGAAGTTCACGCAAAATTAGATAACTGGCCGATATCGAGAAATATCGGTTTCTACTCGGTCATACGATTTCGCGTCCAGCCAAGAGAAGCTTACTTTAGTATTTCCAGACGATTTCACCCGGTCGAACGGACTAGTCACCGCGTATAAATTTCAGTTGCGTTCGCAGGGATGTGTGTTTTGTCTGCGGCCGTGGACACAAGGGGAGCGGAGAACGATTGTTATTAATTCCGTCTCCAGGGTACCACTAATATTCATTTGGTCGACGGCCAGGGACGTACGTGGAGGCAAGTGTGTGCCAGTCGAAGCTTCTGAAAAACGAAGGATCCCACCTCCGAGCGAATAACTCAATATCGACGTGGTTTATTCCACGGGGACGAGACCAGCGTTCGTTCTTCTCGCGTATTTGCCTATTTTGCCCTCTCCACCACTGTCGTTTTGCTCGTTTTCACTTCTCGACGTTAGTTTTTGCGACTCGAATAGGCCGTCAATCGTTAATTCGAAAATAAATTGGCTCGCGGAAATGATAGCTTTTAGTCGATATTTCTTTAACTCTTTGCGATTTCGGTTAAAAGTATCTTTTAAACAAAGAACATACCTGCACACACGCGAAAGTGTATTAACCGCAAGTAGTTAAAAAAATTCAGAGAAATGTACATAGGTCTGGACACGTTATACGAGTTTCAGGACAATATCGAAAAGTACGGATGCAAGAAACGGAGAGAACAAAATAGCGTAATTCTGCACTTGTCGGAGGCATTACCATAGATTTCTGTGAAATAAGAGTTAAAAGAATGTATTTGCTTAGGTCCAAGAAACTATTAAAAAAATAAAAATAAAGTACAATTATGGCTTTACAGCGAAACCACTGACCCATAAGAGTTGAACGCTCTATAGTCTCGTATTTTTCTTATCAACAAAGAGGAGTTTAGTTTACATTCTACTGTAGTTAGAGAAAACCTACGAAGGGCGTATAATTCGATAGAATATATTATATGTAGAATGTATAATTCAATAGAACTGCAGGTCTTGCAGAATAGTAGAAACGTATGGAACGTTATCCGATACAGGTGTCAGAATTAATCTAAGCATAGAATATATATATATATTTAAATGGTACAATAGGATATACGTGGTTCCTCTGAAATTGGTCAGATTTACCGTAACGCTGTGTAAATAATTGCTTTTACGTAAATCCAGTATCTCTTGATTCGATTACATACGTACGTATAGGCATTTGGAAAAGTATTTGAATATTTGTCATAGAACATTTTTCACAATATATCGGACGTGTAGCGCTTGTCTCAAACGAAATTCTGTGAAATTTCATTAGCGCTGTAACGAGACGCGAGCATCGTGATTGCATTGGTAATGTTTGGAGCCAATTAAAAAATGTACATGGAAATTACAAGACATTTATTATAATTGTACACTTATCAAAATTTAATATACAGCGTAAACAGTGGCCTTAAACGTATCCGAACCACCTAATTAGCGTTAAACGTGATTCCACTAAATATCGTAGCTTATTAATATAATAAATAATTGACTGTTCAATAATTTCGCCAGCCACTATATGTTGTACGTATTTTTCTCGAGCGCGTGTTCTACGCAGAATTTGAAATAATCCTGATCGAATTAAGCGGTTGCAAAGTGCGAATAAAGATTTAAAATAAGAAAGAGTAGCAATCCGCTGGATCTGCCCGATACTTTCGGATCGTATTTTTCTCCTTGAAATACATTTCACGGCGAAGGATTTACCTGGTCCCGTTCTTCCAGCGACGTACATAAACCTCGAGAAATTAATCCCTCAGGATAAGACAGTATGACGGAACAGCCGGAGAGAGAAGATGGAAAGCTTTTTTTATAAGCGAGAAGCGCCTCGATGCTTCGTTTACCGAGCTACGATTAACCTAAAAAGTATACAATTCGTCTCTTCCTCTACCGCATCTCGTATTCTTTTTTCTTTTTTTTTTTTTTTAATACTTCCACCGTCTTTTTTCTTACGCTTCTTCTCCTTCCTTGTTTCTGTAACGTTTTATTGTGTAGCAGACTTTTACAGTTTTCGTTCATTTGGAAACAGGAAGTTAGTCTTTCGGTAAAATTTGTTCTTCTGCAAAATGTGGTATGATCTTCCTCGATAAATTTCTTTTTTATCCCGCAGCCGCTTTTCGGGACAGAGTTCTTTGAACAGCGAATGTCATAATACAATATTACAGACACATATACACGTGAATTTGACTAAAAAAAAGCTTCAGACGAATACGAGCAATTAATATACTCGAATTTGAAAAAATGTTGGTTTAAACAAATACACACATTTCCAGGCAAATTTTTATTCAGGAGACACAATTTTTAATTACCAATTGCTTCTTACCTTCGATTACCCCTTTTTATCGTCGCTGTACACCTTCTAACGAACATCTTTCTCGCATTGAATAGCAAACGATGGATTTTCAATAAAGGAAATATTGTTTTTTACTCCGAAGTTATCTCTTTTCATTTGGACGCCCTCGGCGCGGACTGTTATTGTTTTCGAAAATTATAGCACTCTATTCCGTAGTTCCTCTTGGTCCGTGAAGTGAAAAGGAGAGCGAAGGAGGTAACTTCAGGGATCCTATCCACAACCTATCGTCTGCCGAAAGCGTTCGAGCCTCAGCTCCCGTTTCCTTCGCCTCTTTTACCGTTGTTCTATGATTCTTTTTATTCCCCGATAGACATCTGTATCCCATGCCATTTCCGATACTGTCTTCAATATCTGGAGCAACATGCCGACAACTACGAATGTTCGTGTACTTCCCGACTGGTCAATAACATCCGGCTCTGCTCGGAAATGTCGGAGTACTTCAAGTTCCGTCGTTACATTCAGACGCAGTGCCCTTGCTTCCGCATTTACGTGTCGGTTCTACGAGGGACATCCGGCCCTTATCCTGTAATTGTATCGATATTGAAAAGACTAGTGTAGAATGGATCGTCTTTATAGTTTAATTCGATAAAAATTGAATCAATAACGTTACTATGTTTCGAGGAAAGATGGTTTAAAATACTTGATGTTAAAAATTATGTCTTATGTTAAGAATGTTTGTGATTTATTTATAAGCTGCGTAACTCTGTATGATGGAACTAAGATTGTGAAAATTGGCCGAGTTTGTCCGAACTGATAAAACAATTGACAAAATCATTATACTTAATCTATCAGACCTATTATACTTTTTACTCAAATTCTACGTTGCATTTCTATGGAAAGATTTGCAATTGTTTAGTCACGTCGGATTACCTTTAAATGGTAGGAAATTTAACATACAATACTACTCGTAATTATACTTCCTTTGTTTTCGCAATTGTGATTTAAAATACTTACACTTACGGTTCGTGTATCACAAAATCTCGTATCGTACTTTAATGTACGATTACAATTTTCTTCGTCGATGTCTAATCTTTGTCGATGGAATAATTATGAGCGTGTTTGATCTTTATCAAGTATCGCGTAAATGCTAAGCGAATACAGCGGTATGCAAATATTTTTCGAATTCATTACGTATCGACTTGTACGTATTTGGGGTTCTCCGTGGTGGCTCTTACAAATTTCAGATTCGTTCGTAGCTATCGCGTCTCACGAGACCGACATAGTCAACATCGTATACATCGGTCCGACTTCACGTGCACACATTGTCATCTGCGTTTTGTCCCACGAATCCTGCGACACCTGTATCGTGCACGCTGAGTCCCAGATTATCTCTGACGTGTCCTCTTGGTACGAGCAAAGCAACTTCCGCGCCATTTGTTGCAATAAACTATTATAAATGCTAACACAACTATTCCGTAATAAAATAGAATTATTCCACAATGCGAAAGATTACCGCTTCGTTACACAACAATTATATAATTTCTATTTATATACACTCGTGTTCTATTTCATCGTTTTACACTTTCTTTCGCTCGTTTGCGACAAATCGCGTGCACCCAAAAACTGATACGCTCGTGTTCTCTTCTTCCACGCTAATATCGAGCATTTTCTCGATCGTTTCACTAGCGCTTGCACTTTCTCTGGCATTTGAACTTTAATCGCTCGAGTACTTGCGAATATTCGCACCACGTTTCCCACAATTACTCCAATATTCTATGAGAAAGCCAATATTTCATCTATGAAAAAACATCGTCTATCCGATTGTTAGAATGTTACATTCTCGCGAGCCGCGCATTCCACCGAGTTATATTACAATATAACTGAAATATTAATTTTTCCTTTTTCACGGAAGAGGGAAGAACGATTTCCATTCGTCGCTGCTATGGTTGCGCGTAAATATCGCGTTATCGGCCCGACACCATAAACAGGACGCAGCTCGCGAGAAGAGCAAAAATTCAAAGAGAATAACGAATCGGTGCAGTTTCAAGCGGCTGAGCCGCGGTCCTATCGGAGGACGAACGCAGAGGTGAAAATAGGGAAAAGGGAAGGGCTTGAAGCTTTACGTCAGCAGCAAGGAAACTTCCATAATTCTCGTCGTTTTCGCTGGCGCAGGTTGTGCCATAGGCTGCACGGATCGTAGACCTGGAAGGTTGCTGTGAGTGGCGGTTCTGGAGGTGGGGTACGGATGTAAGGTAGCGAAGGCGTACGGTAAGAGGATCATTACGTGGAAAGGCGGGCTAAAGGATAAGAAAGGAAAGCACGATTAGAGACGGGCGGAACATGGGAAACCTGGAAACCGCTGAAGAATAAAAACGGTGTCCTAGCTGGTTTCTCTGCTGTGCGAGACAGATATTTTATATAGATACGTGGTCATGCGCGCGCCAACCAAGGACACACAGTGGAGCTCGTATGTAATCACGTATGTATTCCACTGCGAGGCTCGGTTTGTGTGCACGTCGCATTTGGCGGGAGGAACTAAAATCTAAAGGGAATAATGGATTCGCGTAGTTCAACCTTGCTTCTCGGTGGGTTCCAAGCGAGTTCTCCTTTTCTCTCTGCGTTCGCGACATCTGAAAAGGGGGAAACGAGGGAAGAAAAGAGGAAGGGAAGAAGGGTGGGACTTTAAGCTTTACCTCGACAACTTTACCTTCGCTGAGAAAACTTCCATAATCCTCGTTCCGTACACCCGTGTAGCCGCGCGTCTCGGTGAGCGTCGGCGTCGTTGTCGTCGTTGTCGGAAGCTACAGAGCGGCGGAGGAAGGTCGAGAAGGGTGCGTGAGGAGCGAGGGCACGTGGTAAAAGGCTGTACGTGTAGGTAGGCGAGTGGAAGGTAAGAAAAGGATGGAAAGGCCCGTCTGCTAGCTGGACGAAGTAAGTCGGCTGGGTATGGGGCAAGAAAGGCGAGCCCTAAGACCGAGTTGAAAAAGAAAAAAGAGAAGAGAAAAATATATAGGAAGGAAAGAAACGGCTAAACAGAGGAGGAGGAGGAGTTTGATCAGCGAAAGAAGAAAAGCTTCTGACCACACGAGTCAAGGAGTAGCGGATGAAGCAAACGAGGGGAAAGCAGAAACGGGATTCACTTTCTTTGGATTCTATGCTCGTCGACCGGTCGTTCGATGCTCTATCTTGGCTTTGTCTCTCGTCTCTTCCTTTCCTACTTGATTACGTCTTTTCTGCCGCGTATCTTCGTTTTCGATTTTTTCCCTCTTCTCAGGCTAAACTACGGAAACGTTGCTATCCGGAGGAACTGTTGTCGAGGACACGGTCGTTTCATAAATTGCACCAGATTTTCCTAATTACTATCGGGTTGCCAGGAAAGTTTGTGCCGATTTTTAGATAGACGAGCAGGGTATTAAATATATTATGCAAGTTTAGTTGATACTCCCTTATAGAGTTTTTTCATATCTCTCTCATAAAATTCTTACTATCTTATGAAACAGTAGTTTCTATTTAAATAACGTCCTATAAAGTTTTTATAATTTCTGTGAACGATACCACGCACGTTCGTTGACTTTCATTCGTTTCGACGTACTGAAACATTACCCGTAAGAAACATCACCTGTAAAAACTTATTCGATAATTCCATGTTTCTCTCTATCATTTATTCGAAATAAAACTGCAAAAAGAAAAAGAAGAAGAAAAAGAAAAATGTCGTCCGATCCATTCTCAAACAAACTGCCAATTTGCATTATCTCTAATTAGTTCCAGTTTCCTGTTCGTGTAAATTACAGTCGACTGTGACAGTCAACCGCGTAAGCCCGAGCATGTGTGACTGAAAGCGCACGTCAACGAGGGTAGCCGTGTTCCCTCGGCTTTGCAAGATTCTCGTTGTATCGAACACAATTTCTCCGCGGGTTTTCGGGATGCCAATCGCACTCGGTAATCTGAAGCTCGCTTAAACGCTTTGCCGACGCGCATTACGATAATTGATTGCTCAGTTCCTGATTAGAGTTTCCGATCATTTGACACTCGCTCTGTCTACAATCCGGGGGCGAGCCGCGTGGGGGTGGTTTCGCGTCTCGTCTCCAACCAACCAGTTGGATAGAGCTAGTCGATCTCTCGAGCTTACGGTTAAGCCGCCGCCTTCTATCGCTCTACCAGTCGTATCGAAGTATGTATCCTGGATATCCGGATTAACGTCACCCTCAGCTGCGCTGTAGGCGAGTCTTTGCGTGATTTGTTCTTCCGGCAAACGGTTCGAGCGATTCGTCTTTGTTTGTCGACTCTCGCAATATTTGGATGTTGTTGTTTGTCGATACGGTTCTTCTGGAGCTCTTCATGCGACATCGAAGTTGTGCAAACAGGAAAAACGCGAAGATAAAAAATAAAGCTTTATGTCGGGAGCTTACGATATTTTAATGCTGCTACAAAACTAAGAGGATGGTTGAAATGGCCAGTTGGTGATTATTTACGGAAATCGTATAGATTCATCGAGTTTTAACGAATATTTGTTCTTTCTCCGCTTATTGTTAGCGACGTAATATTGGTTTTCCATTTTTTACCAATTTCGCGTCCACAGATGTTACACGTTCTAAAAGTTACATCTCAGTGGCAATTTCGATGAAAGCTTGTCGTTATCAGTGGATTCTTTTGTCAAATTTTTAAACCTATCGGAAATTTAAAGGATATCTTCGTCGCGCGTGTTATGTTTCTCTTCTATCGACGAAATTAAAACAAACTGGAAAATTCTAGCCATCGTGTAACAGATGCAAGGGTACAGTGTATTTTTGGAAATTTGACCGATCATTTTTTCTCTCGTATAAAGCGTTCATACGGACAAAGGCTTGTTTCTGTCTTGCGTCGTATATTTTTCCACGCGTCTCTCGCACTAATTTCTTTAGTACGAGTTTCAGTATTAAATTTAACTCGCAATTTCAATCGGTAAAGCTTTTCAGCATTAAAAGAGCTGATTGCTAAAAGTAAAATTAATTAATTTTGCAAGGATCTGCAACATATTTCGTTCTTTGACGGAAGAGTGTATACCGTTTGAGGGATTTATTGGAAAATAATGTGGCTGAGTTTCCAGGAACTTTTCGATTCTGACTAATTAAATGCCATACTATTTTTATACGTTTATTACCGTATTATGGCGATGTATGCTTCTGCTTGTTTCTGGAACTGCGAAATTACGAAAAGGTATTTCTGCAAGGGATTATGTAAATCAAGTGAAACGAACGAGGTCACCGTTGACAATAAGAATCTGAATTCAGAGCCACGTATTAAAGCGTCCATTGATTTATTTCGTTCCCTTTACAATCCCTTGCAAATGAAATTTTATTCGATTAACGAATCCCAATGAGATCATAATGTTCCACGACATTTACGCTTTTCATTGTTCAACAGGATCCTAACGAATGTGCCAGGATAAGACAATAGGATATTATAAACATCGATTCTTCGTCGATGCACATTCATCTATGCATCGTTTAATCTGAAAAGAATCCAGTGAAATTAGCGTCGCCGCTATACTCGCGCAGAGACGATGAAATGTTAAAAGAATCGTCCGCGACTTAAAATCCACCGGATTTCATTGCAAATCCATCAGAAGATATTGTAGTTAATAGTATTAGCTGTTATTGTAGGTATTCTGAATGGAATATTAGAAAAATTGGCCTCAAGTACCTAGATATCCTACGTTTAAACCACTCGGAAGTCAAACTGATAAACTTAATCTTTTTATGGACTTCTCAAGTTTAATAGCACAGTTACGTGAATAAAGATTAACTCTTCAAATTTAAGCATTTTATCTTGACGAAGTTGATTACCTTTCGTCTTTTATGATTCGCTCAATGCTTTCAAATGACGTGTATTAGTAGATAGTATCAAGCGTCAAATCATTATTCAATGGTGTTTGGAAATAAGGCTATAATGTCGGGATTTTAGCTTGCAATTAAAACGTACACAAGAAAGGAGAAGGAAATATTATATCTTTTACACACGTTCGTTAAAAATTCCTAATTAGAGATCACGAATTTTGTAGTTAAATTCGTGCGATGAACCATTTTAAACACTTTGATCGTCGAATAGAATTCGGAGTAAAAGGTGGATTAATTACGTGGAATTCAAGTACAATCCACGAATGTGACGATAATAATCGAACAATATCGTATTCGACATTAAAATCTGGATCTTACCCAACTGATCTCGTGGAAAACGCAAAATCACATTTTGCAATGTCACCTACGGGCGATCAAAACCGATTAAGCGCGCTTCTCGTTGCTCGTCGCACCGGATTCGCCGTGTTCCTGGTGTGTTACCATCATTGATCCTGGTCTCGGTTAGTCGTTGCTTGGCTCGCGCAAAGGTACACGCGTTCCACGCTCGAGCGTGCACGGCCGTTGCGCACGGAGAAAGATTTCAGTAATCCGCACACGTCCAGAACTCGTAAGCGTTCGGAACAAGTCGTCCAATTTTTCGGTACGGTCAAGTTTGCGCGGACTCCAATTCCTCGTTACCCGCCGCCACGCCGCCTCCCTCGTTTCGATCGTTCGTTTTTCCTTCCTCCTCCCTCCTCCTTTCTCTATTCCAGTTTCTTTCGACGTACCGTCTACCACGGCTTGACCCGTGCACCTACGTTGAATACGGGCCACCTGCGATCGTTACGGAGCCAGAAAGTTTTGCGGATCGATCCCGCGCGGAAGAAACTCTTCCCACTTTTCTTCTCCCTTTATTCGTTCCACCCTTCGATCCACCCTTTCCCACCACCGCGATCCTTCTACTTTCCCTCTTTCCACCCCATTTTCCTGCAACGTCACCAGTTTTTCTTTCTCTTCTCTCACCTTCTCCACTTCCTTCGTCCGGTCGTTTCTGGTTCACCATTCTTTTTACAGCCGCTATCGCCGACTTTTATCCGCGGCTCCACCGCTGAAATCCTTCTCTTTTGTTTTCACCTGTTCTTTGTTCGTGCATTAGCATGTAAAGCTCGCCGCGATGTCGCGTTTTTATAGCGGCGACCGATCCTCGCCAACCGCCACGACCGCCAAAGAACGGAACGCGGAATTAACCGCGGATCGACGATTTTTGTTGAGCGTGACCGTCACGGGCTTTCGATGCTACGGAAATCCTCGTTCTTTGTTTCGCGTTTTTGTTAGGGGAACACGAGAGGTGTGGCTTTTTAAATTTTTACAATTCTCTCGGGCTTTCGATATCTCGACACACTAATTGGCGATTTAATTAATAATATAATTCACGCGGTATATTTTGCACGGATCGAGCTACCAGAAATAGGAAACTTAAATATATTTTTTACTTGTTGTGCGAGAAACTCCTCACAAGGAAACGTCTCGAACTGTCCGGCTTCGATTCGCATGAAACTTTGCAGGCTCGAAAAAAAGGTTAAGTCCTCCAAATTTCAGCTCCTTGCGAGCTAACTAGGAGACGATCGTAGATAGAAAAAAATTGTATTAATAAAAGTCGAAAGCTTTTTCAACATGTTGGAAGAAAATGCTAGAACAATTATAAAAAATGAATTTAAAAACTTCGTGTATCCTTATCTCTAAATATCATAAATGTGTAATAAAGTTCAAAGTATCCTTATTTTTCTGAGAAAGAATTTTTAACAATTCTTTATATCTTTGTTTCTGTATACGCACAACCAGTGGATATTAAACTTTTCTGCGTATCGTTGTGTCGTATTTTGTGCGTATCGTTGAATTCATGTAAATGGGAGCTCGTTAATGAACGCTATGTACTTACTATATCGAATTGTAATCCAATGGCAGATTAATCGTGACAAAGGCATCGGCGAGGTCTATTTCTGGTTATGCAGTTGCTATTATTATGATCGCATAGACTGTCAGGGTCTGACATCAAAGTTAACCATAAACAACAAGCATTTCCAATGTGTGATTTGATTGATACACGAGTAACCTAAACTGCCGCGCATACAACCGATACCTACTTCGTTCCATGAAACTCTAATCCACTATGATGTCGAGTCTGCTAATTAGGTACCTTGTAAATAATAACTTGCTATACACGATCATAGAAGAAATTTCCAAAACACAATTTATACGAATATTAGACGTAAATATCAGTCTTAGATTTATCGCAGTTTCGCAGAGAATTTCAATTTTTCCGAACATCCATATCCATCTCAATTAGATTCCACGTACGTAACTATTATAGAATGACACGCTGTTCTTCTCCATATACAAGGACGATATTTTTTAAACAACCAAATTAAAGAACCAAAAAGCGTTCCTCTATTCGTTTTACATAGTTCGTTCTTGCCGCTCTTATTTCTTTTCGTAGTTAGTACTCTCGCTAAAAAATCTTGGAACGCGTTTTATCTTTGATAAAATTTTAACGTAGATTATGAATCTTAAATTGCATGCAGTTTATAGCATACATTTTAATGGAGTAATACATTATACATCAAATATTTTCTTCGTCATATAAAATGTCGAGCGACGACATGTAAAATGTTAAATCGTGTTCCTTCGTATCTTTTAATAATGCTCTACCTTTTCCAACTTTGAAATATATATATAATCGCATATGTAGGAAATATAATATAGTACATATGAAATAAGAATTTCGACTGGGAAGTATATTATAGTATAAGCAACCTAAAGTATATAGCAATCTAGTTACTGGGTCCACCAGGAGGTCTTATAAATGATCAATGAACAATAACCAAAGATTCGTTCGTCGAGAAAATCATCGCGATAGAATTAACGCGAAATTAATTAAATTAGCCGTTCGTGATCCTGAGGGATAATAATCGTTGCAATAATTATCGACGAGGAAAAATACCGGCCATTTGCGGTTCTCTATTGTATCGTAATACTCGTTTATTAATTAGATTGAAATTGCATATATGTTACACAGTATGGAGAATTGATTGCTGACGAACGAAGCTAATCGAGTGCATATTCCAGCGACCTGAATTAATTTCTTGTCGACGTTGTTGGCACGCAAGATTCTCAGACTCGCGTGTTGTCACGTTTCCAAGCCGAATATCATCGTCGTGTTCACGTTTAATCGAGTCGTAAATTCATTGCTGATTCTCGTTCGCGCGGAACAGCTCAAAAATGTCACGGAAATGCGGAAATATTCGATTTCGCGATTTCTTATCGATCACGTCATTGCTCCCTCTTTCTTCTCCGCTCTTTCTTCTCCGCTCTTTCTCAAACTCCTTTATCTCCTTTTATTTTTCCCCGGCAACTTTTTCCCCACCACTTTCGACTAAATGCTTCGTGAGATAGAGAGCCACGCGGCTTTTACCAGTTCAGGCAAAAATCTTCCGCTTATCGCCCGACCGTTTCCCCGTGGAACCTTTCCGAGTTTGCACGTTCGTTCGAATGATATGGATCTACTTTTACGGTAAACGAAAATTAATCGAGCGTGAATATCGTAATTATATTATACCTCTCGATCACGGTTTTACTCTGTTACTTGAGATTCTCGGTTTTACGTATAGTGCTAAAGTTTCCGATGAAAGTTCGATTTTTTAACGATTGCCAGATACGCAGGGTTTTAGCAGAGTGTCGAATCAAAGCGAGAAAGTTGCATTGGAGCGTTATTAGTTTGGAAAAAATTGTTGATAATTCCATCTCTTTTTATGGCGGATTGTTTTAATAGAAACTTCTGTTAATCGTAATAACGAAAGTCTCGTCAAATTCGTTTTTCGGAAACGGTCGTAGATCTCTATAAAAATCTCGGGACAATTATATTTTATAACGATTGAGAATACGCTTGGCATTTTTTTTATGCCGGATACATTATCTTGATTCGTAGCTGGCAATTTCTCAATGAGATAATACCAGTTATTATGAATTAACTGCGGTATAATAGCGTCATGTCATATAAATTCGGAACAGTGAAAACTTTAATAGATGTACTTGATAATTTAGTTTGAAGCATGGTATCGCCGAAACTTTGTGGAAAGCTGGTAAAGATACGGAAGTTTTGCCGTATACGTGTGTCGAGCCGTATCGAGTTCGCGGTATGTAGCGAGTTTATAAAAGTAAATGAAGTTTTCCGCAGAAGAAATTCGCTATTGGAGAATTTTTCTGTCGGATTCATTAGCGGCACGATAATATTTCTCCAACTGCATTATTCCATATTGTTCCTTGTTAAACATGCTTCTTAAATTGTGTTTTATTTAATATCAAGCAACGTTATTTTTCATAAAAACGAATAAAAGAGATTTTTCAAAACGAAATAAAAGATTCTTTGTTTTATCTCTACACGTTTTAAATATTGTTTAATCCAAATCAACGATGTAAATAACATTTTTACAATGAAAAAGATTCGAATTTCCAGTTTGAAAAGTATCGTATCGCGATACTTAGCATTTTTAATAATTTAATAACATTTTAATTTAATAGCATTTTTACAATGAAAAAGATTCGAATTTCCAGTTTGAAAAGTATCGTATCGTAATACTTTCACGGCAATGCTACTGTCAGAATCTCTGGTATCATAGTTTAAACTGACAGGAACGGTTGCTATATCTATTGAAAACTATTCGTTAGGTTGTCCTTGCTCGCGAATAAGAGTCCGGATGTGAGAACATTACAAACCTGGGGGTGCAATCTGTCTATGTCTCCTACATCGACAGGTTTTCATGGACCCGTGCCATTCCCGTGAGATTTAGAAAGGATATTTTTGAAAGGGAACACGGAAGACAGTTCGTTTATCCAAAGTGTAACTACAAGAAGGCTTCAAAGCTTTCGAACATGACAAAATCATTTTTATTATTCAACTTTTCTTTTTTCTTTTTCTCTTCTTTTTTTTTTTTTTACAAAATTGTAGCTACTCGTCATCGCTTCGTACGTTTCGTTTTTCGAACAGAATTGAGACTGCATTTGAATCGAAGTGTAAATTTGAAAGAGACGAAAGACAGTTAGCGACTCGAACACGATACACAGTTTGACGATGAACATCATCATTTGGAAAATGAACATCACGCTTTGACGAATTTTCCAGTCACAGCTGCGTAAACATCGCTGTTTATCATATCGATAGGTTCGAACATATTCTGGTTTATGCTCCGTAAAGAGAGCAGAGTCAATTGTAACAAATGCACCAACTGTTTATCTTTCATCTCGATTGACACGCGAATGGAACAGTTACGACATCGGTTTCCTGGTCCTTTTGTTTTTTAATGAGCCATAGATGCGCGTATGGCTGCCGGATGTGGAACAGTTCAATTGTTATTGAGAAACAAATTAATGAAACATTTACTAGAAACGAGAATTCAACCGAACTCCGTTTTAACACACCGAATTTCTAAGCTATTTTTTTAACGTGTAATATTTGACGAGTGGAAAGGAATTAAAAAATCGAAATTTTAAGTTAGCAACTCGATTCTCGACGCTGATTTGGTTTAGATTCGAGCCATCTTTGATTGATATTATTAAAAATCATCGTAGATTCTAAGAAAAGTCATGAACTAGCTATGTCTAAAAACGAAGCTCGGCCAAAGATTTCGAATTTGGCGTTTTGCTCGATACGATCGATTTTCCTTTTCATTGACGCACCATTCGATTATCAATTGTCCTGTTCCATCCATTCTGAGTTCTCGAACAAAAGCAAAGAAAAAACGAAAGGATAAGAATAAAGAGAAAAGATAGCTTTACGTTGAATCCAGTCTCTGGGTTGCCTCGTATCGCATAAAGGACAAACTCCGGCTCGTTATCGGTCTAAACAAAGATTGCCGGGTAGACGACGAAGCTGAATTCGAATCCAAGGCCGAAGGAACGAAGAAAGAAGCTTAAGAACGTTAGTTCTTACGTAATCATGGCCCCGGCGTTGTCTGATCCCTAGGCTTTGAAGCTTCTACTGCCTCTCTGTCGAGAATTGGTCTTAATAGGTGAATCATTAACGACCAAGGTAAATGACGGTCCGTGATATTAAAGTTAGGCAGACATTAAAGTCGACTTGTTCGTCGTTATTCCTATATAAGATGAAAGGAAGTGTCTGGGCCTGTGTTGGATAGAGAAGATGTTCCAAGTTTACCGTTGCTACGGCTCGTTCTTATTACCGCCTTGTGACATTAGAACGGCTGAGAAATCGAGTGTCTTAATCATTACGTTCTCATTTGCGAGAAACGCGTGTCGAGGGGCGGCGCTTTCGTCTATTCTGTCGACACGCGAACTGGTCTCGCACAATCGTATTTACACCATCCATATTTTCTATTTTCTGACTCGGCTACGACGACTGTCTAACACCTCGTGGGTCCAGTTATTTCAGGTATCGAGCTACGAGAGAAACAACTCTTTGAGGATTCAGTCGCTTAGAACACCTGCGCATGGTTATCTAAATAATTATTTTTGTAATTTTTGTTTCGTAGAAGGTTTTAAGCAATCCATATCTGCTTCCTTTAGTCTGATTAGTTTTATCAAAACACCAATGTATACTTTTTATTAAAACTTTATAAACCATTTCTCCTAGCCGACTATTCCATTTCTGCAATTTGAAGAAAACGATCAACCCATTGTATCGATAATTCAAACCAAATATCTTCCTCTTTCATCCTGATCGTTTCTAATCAACGAGTCAACGTAGACGCTTTCTTTTCGCACGACTTTCTACGGCGACTTTTGCTACCGATTGTATCCTTGTGAAATACGAACGATTTTTTTAAATACATCGACCTTTCCAATTCAAACGTAACAATTAACCATAAATTAAAGAGCAATCTAAATATTCGGATATCTCCTGTTCTAATCGCTTCTAATAGAAAAGTCAGTGTATATAGAAATTTGTCACTACGTCTTCCCATAGCATCTATGAAATCGATCATCCTGTTCGAATTGATTTAATCGATATCGATTCATTTCTGCATAAAGAAAGTTAGATATTCCACATGAAGAGAATCCCCGAAATAAATTTACCGGAAATACTCGAGAAAATCTCTGCAGCCGTACAAAAATGCCGGTTCCATTGGAAATTACCAGTTGCACGGGTCGAAGGCCAATGCGAGTAAAGGTCGGGAAATCGTGGCAGGATATTTTTGCGCCACTTTGCATCTGCTTATGCCTCGCGTGCGAAGGTGCAGTGTATCTTTTGCGCAGTCGAATTCAGAGGTTCACGGAAATACCTTAGTACCGGGATATCCTCGTGTCGGATGCTTTCGAGACTTCCGGCATGCTGTGTGTCTTTATTTCGTCGTAGTATGGGGTTAGAAATTCACGATGGTCGGAGAACGAGGGAACGGGTCACGGTTTCGGGATAAACGGTGAAATCCTCTGTCACCACCGTTGCAAGAAAACGATACTGTCTCCGTTAACGTACACGATGGAAGAAGGAGACAGCTAGACGATTCGTATTCCCTATGTTAATGTAGAAACATAAAGTACAGCCGACACTAGACACGAAGCTTCTCGTCGTTCGCTTTCGAGGGAGGGAACAGCTGTAACCAATGTCGAGGTCGATTACTCGAATTGTAAGTTGTAACTGTGTCCACGTCGTCGCGTCGTGTTGGAATAATCGTGAACGGAATAATGTATTTGCGCTTTGTTCGAGAAACAGAGGTTTAACGCGAGAAAAATTTCACGATTAAGTTTCTTGATAAACTTTTTGTCTTTCTGTTGATGATTGACTTCTTACGGTACTTTCGTTTTGGCAGACTAATTGGACATCTTCGTTTCATTTCTTTATTCCGATAGTTGGTACTGAAGTATATATACGCAATTTTTATTTCGTTTATCCACGTTAAGTAGACTCAAGGATTATGAGATTATAATCATAGAGATCATGATTGATAATTATCGATTCTTCGCAAATCAGTTTCTCAAATTCTGTTATTTTCATCATGAAAGCTCGCACATTTTATCGTAATTTATTTACCTCTTCGAAAATACGTAGCAAGACGAAGAAAACCGGAAATACGAAGTCCTGTTTCAAATATAACATTGGACATAAAATATCTATATCAATCCACAGATATAATTATGTTATACGGTGCAGGTTCGCAATAAGAAGGTAACTGAACATATGCAAATAATAAACGATAATATCACATTATATTAATATAAAAACGTTATCGAAAATAGCAATTCGATACAACAGAAACAAATATGAAAGTATTCACTCTTCGTACGACTCGCTTTACTCTCAAACCAACTAACACTGTCTCAAAAGACCAAAAGAAAGGAGGAGGAAAGTACGAAGAAGTATCATATACTCGACAGAAACGATGTCCCATCCACAGCAAGGAATAAGAAGTTCCATCACGGGACAAGAATATTCGTTAATCTTTATCGCACGTTTGGGCTACTTGCCGGTCGAGAAATTCATCTCGGCCACTTGGTTCGCCTCTTCAATTTGCATCGTCTTTATCCTAACTTCCAACCGCGTAATATTATCTAGCAGCGTACCTTGCTAAACTTTTTATGCGTTTACGAGATTAAACTTCGGCCCCGTGGGTACAACGTAGTTTCTTTCTATTCGTAGCTTCTTTCACCCCTCCTGTGTCACTTTTCTGCGCGCTGCTTTGGCACAAGCGTAGTTTCACGTAGCTGGTTACTCGAACGAGGCGCTTAGTATAAGCACGACAGAGAAAATTCTTCGGCCGAGGAAGCAGTTCTCTAATACGAGGCCTGCAGTATGATAGGCGCCACGCCGGAAGTAATGCAATTTTTCCAAGCGATCTCGCGAGGGATTCAATTAGTTTGGTATAGTGACGTTCACCTGTTGCATTTCTAATTAATCGCGGTTGTATCTTTGCTTGTAATTTTACGGCTGCCTCGAAAGCTTCTGAAAAAGCGAATTTTTGAAGAAGAAATTTCAGAAACATGATAGATACATTGGACAGTGATATTTACTAATACCAAAGTTAGAACTATTCAGAACGTTAGAATGCTAGATTTTAAACAACGGGTCTTAGAGTTTTTGTTTTTGCAATTATTAAAATCGTGCAGGTACCTCTGGCAAGACCAATTGTGCGTTTTGTTTCTTATTGTATGCGTATTTTATCTGTAGCAACCGTTAACTATTAGATCGCGGGTGTTCACGCAAATTTACATCTTTATACGTGTCAGTAAATAATTACAATCTAAGTACAGGTTCCTCTCATCCTCTAAATATTATTACTAATTCTTCATCCTAGATACTTCGCGTAATTTTCTAAAGTATGCGTTTTGTACATTTTTACACGCATAAATTTTCCTTAACTGTGGGTAAATATCCACGATCTATTAATCACTAACATTGCCATGGAACCAAGAATTTATAGTCCACCTTACCCACAGATACAAACTTCTCTCTTAAACAAACTAAATAAAACTCCGCTGCGAAGGGTCAACTTTCTAGATTACTCGATCTTCCGAAAAATCTCGAACCGAGATTCTCCAGCACCGGACAATTTCCTTCGTTCTTTTTTCCGTGACCAAGATCGCTCTACGATTTCACTGAAAATTTCCGTCCCGCCGGCGGTACCGAAGAGCTGAAAATTATACGAGGGGCCTCGTTTAAATTCACTCGCATTGGGTGGCAGCAGCGGAGCGCTCGAAAGTCTCGTGAGCGGAGAAAAACGGCCGAGGGAGGGATGCTTTCTCGTAGCTAACCTAATTCCGCAGATGAATGCTAAGTAGAGGCAGAGATTTTGGGGATACGCGGGGAGACGAAGGCCTGGAGGACGCGTTATCCTAGCTCAGGGATGTCTACCTCTTCTCGACTCTTCACAGCCGCCGAATTCGCGCGTATACATCGACCCGAATGCGCGTTTTTTCCGCGCGAGCACCGAAGAAACGCAACCGGAGAACACGAGACGCGCGACGACGTTTCGCCACGCTCAACGACACCCGTTTCGTCGCGTTGGTATTGTCCTTAATTTCTGACTCGAGTCTACAACTTGCGTTTCGCATCGCTGCAAACGATTCGGCAAAACTATGCACGCGAAATTGCAAAATTGTGCTTGCGGAGCCTTCGTTCCCGCAATTGGCACGTACGTTTCAGTGTTTCGTTAAAGTAGAATAGCTGTGGCGTTTGCTCGCGCAGCGCAGGGCGAAAAGGAAGATGCGGTTGTTGCAAGGATGTCGTTAAGGATCATGGAAAGATGCTCGAATATTTGGCATGCTGTTAGTATCGTCGCTGATATTTTGTTTTCGTCACTGCTCGCTAATCGTACTGATTCCGCAACGATTTCAAATTTTATCTTTCTGATATCGTTTTTAATTCTTTTCTGTTTTTTTTCGCGTTCTTCTATCGTGTACGACTTGCAAACGATTCTATAGTTTTTATATCACTTGCGACTTCTACTTCTATTTGCGAAATGACGACTACAAATGTTATTTTTATAAATTTACTTTAGAATTTTCAATTATTAACATCGTTTCTTTCTAATAAATACATATTTATTTATATACTTAATATTTATGTACTTGAGCAACGAAATTGTGAAATTCACAACGAGTGGAGTTGATCGGAGGTTCGTATAACGGTCGATCATTAAATCAAGTAGCTTCTGAAAAGTCGTAGGAAGTATCTGAGTGAGAGTTTGACGACATAATTATTGATCTGACCTCAAGTACCCTGATACCACTTAGCATGCTCCGGGTAACGCAGACTTTGCGAGTTTCTATCGGGTTGTTCTTTCGAAAGGTGAAACCTATTTTTGACAAAAAACTAGATCTAAAACTAAGACACAGAGTAGTTGTTAGAGTGCATTTTCTAAGGTGACGTCAGAGTGCGGCAAGAAAGAGCCACTTATTCCGTGGTCTCGAGAGTTTGGTTGTTGAAGCGATGTTGGCAAGAAAATGAAAAATGAAAAGGGCCAGGAAACACGAGATAAAGGATGCGCTGCTTTGCTCCGTACTTATTGTACTTACATAATGAAGTCGTCAGCTATGTATCTTACATTAGATCAATCGTTAACGAACGATACTTTTACGAAAATAAAGTTCTGTATAAATTATTCAAACAAATACTTTTACGCTAGATCACTTATTTATATCTGCTTTTAGATTATCATTAAATGAATTAATTTGCCTGTCGAATAATAAACAACGTTCCCCTAGCTAATTTCTCTTGCACCCCCCGTTATACATTACGATAATTATGGTAGAAATACAAATTTATTTTCATCATACTCGGTAATTTCTTCCTAAAAATGTCATCGCGCAGAAATTGTCCCTTTTGTTTCACTTTCAACAGGCTGTCGGAGCAGTACAGTTCCTCCTCGATAATATGCGTTGCGCAGGCGTCACGCTCTCGTTTTTTTCTTTCTTTCCACCCTTTTTTTTTTTTATCGTGAAAAACTCTATCTCGTCGGGCGATTTCTTTTTTCTTCCTCCTCTTCCTCCCTCCCTCCCTTCCTCTCCCACTCTCTCACTCTCTCTGATTCAGCGTTGCTAGCAGCGTTCGAACAGTATTTCAGCGACGGTGCGCGACAGCCTATTGTTCTCCCGCACTGGTCAATCATCCAGTAGTTTGCGGGCCGGCTATACAGGTGGAAACACACGCATTTCCGTAGGCGTATATTATACATATAAATGATGCATGTGCGTGGAACGGGGAGGATGCACGCACGCGCACGCATATGCAATATATGTATGCATACACGGTCGCCTATATTATTCCGTCGGCTAACAAAAGCGGCGGTGGCACCGCATTTATCTGGCCAACCGTGAACGCAAATTTAGTTGCGGCCATCGCGGTGGACCGATAAATTCTTTCACCGCGACACGTCGCCCGCTACACGCAAGTGGAATCGACGTACCTGTGTATACGATTAAACGATTAAAAAAAAAAGAGGTAGAATAACCACGAAAATGCGAATAACCAGACGGCCGCAGATTTCCAGCGTTCCGAGTTGCAAGGATTCTCGATCGTAAGGAAATATGGAGCATAAAGACGAGAGTGAAATCGGTTCGCAGTAACAAGGAAATAGCTTCGATATTTTTATATTCTACTTATTGGAAGAGAATGGAAAGTAGAGGGGTTAGGTTGAAAAGTACAGAAGTTTATAGTTGACTGTAGCATACTTTGAAAAGAGATTTCGTTTTTACTGATTTTCTATTGATTTCCATTGCTCACTCTGTCTCCTTGGTGCATAGCCTTTTCAATTTTTTAAAAGGATAGAGCAATGGAACTGTAACGTTTCTTGGGTATTGTATGGGTATTGATGTAGATGAGTACAGGTATGAAAGTATGAAACTCCAAACGACTATTAACCCATTGTCACATCGATTAAAGGAGTTACACGTAGTGAATTAATAGGGGCCATGTATCTAGCTATAAACTAGAATCTTATTACGTATATTATTCTACACGTCGCTTAACAACCTCGTTTTCATAAAATATGATTTCCTGAAAAATCTACTTTTCTTAGCTGCGTCACTCTTTTGAGTGAAAACACGTCACAGTAAAATATATTGTGCTAAAACAAGCAACAACAACATTCCAAAATCTCCTACACGCAAAACGTACAAAATTCAACGAGGGTGTTAATCGAAACTTCGTAACTGGCTTACACTGTCCTATTTCTCAGTAGAAATGTCGCATTTTGATCAGACGGCCTTGGTAAGCTACTTAGATAGTACTGAATCAAATTCCACATGTTTTCCTTGCGTACGGTGGTTAACCAGAAGAAAGAAGCGCCGATGCTGAGGTTACGGGCAGACGTGGTTAAGTTTTTCATCGCCGATCTTCTATTCCCGCGGCGTGGATTACGAGGCGCCTCTTTCTCGCGATAATAACTTTTTTAAAATTTTTTCATATCTGAAAATTCGTTCCGCAGTCAGTCAACGCATGTACGTTAAAAATGGAACGATATCCGCTAACCGACAGTGAGGTTTCAAACGACGACTTCAACGTCGATGGATTAATATCAGCGATGGGTTCGAGTGCAACCCCGCAAAGTGGGCTCGAACACTGACCCGTTACATTCGAAGCTTTCATAGATATTTAACAAAAAGAAGACTATAACGCGAATGTATAATATGTATATATACTGTATAATTTCTTAACATTTGGTTTTAGAATCCAATAAAATGATAATTTGTCCGATGTCTTCTTCTGGTTCTTGGCATTTCATTTCTTTAAGCACTTCGATTCGTTCAAATATTTGGATAGTTATCAGTGGATTTTCGAAACTTGCAAGTATTCGATCTAAGATTCGAAACCAGCTCGTTCGAAGATATAACGCTTTACGTGTACCTGTATGCAGGTATGCAATGAGTGGATGGTTACATCTTACGAAGAGTATTGGAATCGTACGAAATGATATTTTGCATTTGGCTGGAAATCACTTATTAATCTCGTCGCTTCCTTATTCCATATTTTTCTGCTTTTTCCCTCTTCCTCGTCTGAAAATGCTCTCTGTCAGTCTGCTTGGTTTTCGAGTAATTTTCTCTTCTTCCACTTTTTATCTTTTATTTTTACTATGAAACGCCCCGTTGAATGCGTAACGTAGAACACGGTCACACAGTGGCGTGGTCCTCCTGTTTAAATACATATCTTTCTTGCACGGCCACCGAAGAAGGGCTTGGAATTTGCATAATAGTTGAGAATTTGCATAATGGAAAAGAATGTATAGTAGAGAGTGGCGGGAGCACGTGTGCATTTAGGACGGACCGGTTGCCTGCCGAGAGGAGACTCACTGATGATAATGAAGCTAACCGAAACTACGTCGTTTAATTAATTAATAATGTAACGTCATTTTGAAAAAAGGAACACGTCCGAAAAAGAAGATCAGCCGAGATGCGCGTCCCCTTAATGAAACGGCCTCGCGAATTGAAATAGAAATTCCCGTTTTTTCCAAGTTTCTTGCGATCCTCGTAGCAGTTGCATTCCTTTGTATCATCTTTCTTTTTTCAACGTGTGTTTTACTTTTAGATCGATGGCTCTTACGTTTTATATTACAACCCATGAAAATCTTCTTCGTCGATCATTTCTTTGGAGAAACAACGATTCTAAATACATTTTTCTTATTTGGTTTTACTTTTAACCACACGATGCAAACGATATTCGATAGATTTCTGAGAGGAAAAGAACTTTGTCATTTGTTCCATATTTTTCTTTTAACCACACAATACCGTAGTTTCTATCGATAATTCGTAGATCAATACATCGGTGGTTGATAATTAACGATCATACGTAACGAATAAGATCGGAAATTACGAACGTCTGTGCGCAGCGGGATTAAGCAAGCCAAATCAGTTTGATAATTCTGGCAATTTCAATAATCTACAAAGCTATTAAAACGTAACATTCCGACACCTCGACAGACGTTGCTCTCGAAAAATAATATTTATTTTATTTTGTTACACAAAGATGAAAACAAGCTGGAATCACAACGTGCTCACCGACGCAAGATTTACCGCGCTATGTTTTTCCGTCCTTTTAAACCAAAAGCCAGGCAAAGCGTAACGAAATGTTTACCTCGGTCCGTGAAACGCGAGCCCGAACCTTCTATTTATTTGTTGCTCTGCTACTGGAAGTTATTTCGTGGATCGTTGGTTCACCTACCGATCGATGCTGCCTCCAAGATGCTGTTCGACCGTCGCACCGGAAACTATGCTCGGAAATGTCGGTCTCGTTGATTAGTGATCGTATTTTGGCCCAGTATGCTGTTCAGCTCTGTACCGCCGATGGACGATCGACGCGGATGTTTCGCTCGCGCGTACGCGTATGCGTGTAGCTATTTTAACACCTATACAAGTGAATCGAACATGAGCGAGTATTTCTCTTTTCCGTTCTCCTTCTCCACGAGTTGGTACAGGATTTAAGGGAGGAAGGTAGTATATTTGTCTGGCAGGTACCGCCCATCTCGTTTATGCGCTCTGCCTGACTCAGCAAGCCCATAAAAGCCCTTCTTATTCGCGAAAAACGATTTCTCGCGAAGGATCTTGTTTGCTGCCAATATTATTCCTATCAAATCTCCACGACGACGCCTGTCTACGTTAGACTCGCCGTAGCGCGGTTTAAGGCTTGTCGCGTTATTGAAACGGTTTTGAATGCAATCTTGCCGCGGCTGTTGCGTTTTTGCTTGGATAGTTTTGCAGCTTCGGAGAAATAACGTTCCACGAGTTTCGCACATTTATTTTACGTTTCGACGTTTTATGATAAATCGTGTACACAGGTTTTGTAGGTCACGGAGATTTCGTAGCACGTCGAAGTATTGTAAATTTGCGCGAAAGGAGTTCCATCTGTTTATGGAAAATAGACCACGATCTCCATTTGTATGGTAAATAATTTTTGTTAAGACAAATTTTGCTAGCATAAAAGGCAACTTTCTCTCGCTATATCTGCACCATTCACAAGACAATGGGAATTTTGCACGATCCTTTGTAACAAGCGATTGAATTTCCAGCGTTACACGAATATATTACGCTTTTAAGATCCTGCTTTGAACTAAACGCTGAATGTGTTTTGCGCGCTTTGCCTAAAGCGAATGAACGAGGTTGTGAAATAGAGAAAAAGATTTATTACGTCACAGAAGATGGAGTTGGCCTTTGAATGGTAGTTTTTACGCGATATTTCATCGCATTGAATCGCGCTTCTCTAGCTTTAACACACGCTACTTCTAACTTTATTCCAGCGTCGAAAGTACTTAGCGCTCTTTATTTTCCATCTTTCTATAGATGTTACGTTACAAATTTCTACGTTCTCAATTACGTAATCGAAGGAGACGAGCGTGACGGTCGGGTATTCGCAGTACCGTGCGAGGTTCTACAGCTGACAGCGGCGTGATAACCGATTGCAAAAAAGCTGGAACCACCGGGTCGGTCCGACTACTTTAACGTAATCCCGCGACGCCAGCGAAAAAATAATATTATTCGAGAGGGCGGGCCAAAGTTGTCCGTGGCCATGGGAAAGTTAGCACGCGCCGTGACAAACTTACTTTCGCATTATCCTTTGTCCGCCGTCGCAGTCCCTGTCCACCGCGTGGAAGAAGTTTTCGCCGATAAAGAAGCTCGTAGCTGTTCCTTCCACGAGTGTTCCGGGATAACACAAAGCGTGTTCTTAATAACACCCGTCCCTGTTGCTTTTATGAAGCCGCCTGTAAGTCTGCCGCACACTTTCGACTTTTTATCGCCGTTTATACGCGATTATACGCGTGACGCCCGAGTACACCAAGCTAATATCCGCTAATACCTGTTCCAAAAGATCTATTATATGCGATACCGTGTTTCTCTCGTGTACTTCTTTCGTTGTATAAGTCACGCCATCAAATATAACAACATCTACTTCTGCAAGGATAGGGATTGTCGTGAGCAGATCCTAGTTATTTATACTGAATGCATGTACAGGCTTATTCGTTTAATTCGGAATCAACGCTCGCGCGAACGTATGAGAATGCCAACAGCCATAACATGTACGTTTACTACGCAATCAAATCTTGTTCACCGTCTATGCGCTGTTGGTAGAAGTATAATTATTCGAGAACATAGAACGGTTTGATTGTCATCGAAGGACTTTAGATTTGACGTTACAGTAAGGAGAAGATCGCTGAGAATTATTTACATTCTATTTTTACTTCCCACCATTTATATAGGTATTATTTATTATTAGTAGTAGTAGTACTTACGTAGCACTTATACCACCTTGCATTAAATTGCATTAAATTTCGCACGATTTATTCTCATACGATTACGAGAATTTGTATACTAAACGTTGAGATCACCTGAAGATTACCAAGAGACCGATCAAAATTTTGTCATTGGTGTGAGCGTGTAAGATCAAGTTCGAAGCTGATACTCGAAGCTATTATTTAACGATATATTCAGAATTAAAGTTTCGATATAGTACACGGTGTATTACGAAACATACGCTACGTATCTTCGATAAATACGAACTAAGAACAGGTGATTGATCGTGAGTATACATTTCTCGATCAAAACTAACTGGTAGACAAGAGAAGTTGGAAGATAGAAACGCACGATGGAAACAGAGTAAGAAGGAAAACCTCATGACGCTGAAGCGTGCAGGGGGTGAATGGAACGAAGAAGAGGGAGCAGTTGCGATTGGTTATAAGCCACTGGTAAACTCGGCTTGAAGAGTTGACATTAATTGGACCGTCTTGACAACTTTCATTCATCCTCTAACAAGCTACATCCTTCTCTATCCGTATTACCGGTTATCCCTTCTGCTGGTCGTAAATTCGACCTCGTCGAGCGTTGGTTGGTACACGAGAAGATGCATCGAACCGGAGAACGCGTAGTTTGTTGTTCAAATTATCAAAGGGTCCTCGTTTGCGTCAGCGATGATATTTAATTTTCGCGTATCGAGAAACGCAAACATTTTCGAGTATTGCCCGATATTTCCGTATACACGACCTCCTGCCTGTTTATTTTACATGGCCTCTGTTACCTAACGAGTAATTAAGAGATAGCGCACCGAACTCGAAATACAATAGAAACGAGATTCCAGCGTGGTCTAACTTTTTCTCTCTTTAAATTTGCTATCAAGTGGATAACGATTACGCGCGGTAAAATAGTTTTTATATTCGGGATTATGGGAATTGTCTGAATTCACCGTTTAAGGTAGTTTGCGAATATCCTGGAAGTTGTTTAAACGTTAAATTCTATGGTCATCTGTGTTTAAGAAGCGCAATGATTAACCTCTCCTGCTTTATGATTCGTTTCATGGGAACTGTATGTGATACAGAACATTGGATTTTAGTTGGTCGTCAAAAGTACAGAGGACATGTTTTATTTCTGATGGAACCAACGTCGGCTAACTTTGAATAAGATTATCAGATATTCGGATTTAAGTATATTCGAGAGAACATTAAACTTGGAATAATAATGTAATTATATCAACATTTTGAAAAATTACTATGCACATAATACGAAACATTTATTATTTACAGAGAAGTAATTGACAATACGATTATCTGGTAATAATTTTTTTTTTATCTCGATTGTGACTCGATATTACAACACAAGATTAGCTAAATTCTATCTTGAAAAAATCAACCTTTCATACTACTGGAAACTTATCGATACAACGTTCTACTATCACTTACGAGGTTTATATCCAATGTGAGATTATGCGATCACGATTATACGAAATTCAACTTTCGTTATTTTTCTACCAATTCAGTGAATATTTCGTTTTTAAATAAACGATCTTTCAGACTATAATTCAATATACGATCAACTTTATTCCACAGTACTTATCGCAACTGTAAAGTTATTATTATAGAAATTTACTCCTCTGTACGAAAGGACATAATCCTCTATTCGCAAGAAGAATTGCTACATCCAGAGGACTAGCGAGTTTATCGCTAAACGCTGGCACAATTTTTCAGAGGCTTCCTCCTCCCTTCGTATTAATACGACATTCAAGCAAAATTAATAGGAGATTCTAAATATCGTAAGCTTCTGTTAAATACAGCCGTTACGAAGTTATCTTTACAGACGGTCGTTTATAAATAGCCGGTTGCAATTTGCCGAGGCAGCTCGTTTAATTTTCGTAATTGGTGCAAAGCAAGCGACATGTTCGCGTACAGCAACTCCATCGGCGAGCTATAGTACACAGTGATCCATCTATCTCCTAAATCGATAAATCGTACAGTTGTCGAGAACGCGTTTCGTGAATGAGAAATTTCGAACGAACGTTTGTTCTATCGAGGTTTAAATCATGTCATTACTGGCTCGACGAGTTAAACAACGGGCAGAATCGAGAAATTCGTCGTAGGTACGCTATTTCGTAAGAAATCTACCTGCAGAGACCGGGATGTTGACAGAAAATTGGGAGAATTATTTGGAAAACTTGTGTGCGATCTTAGTTTTGCGTGAGCCACGTTCGCGAAATCCATCGGCCTTTCGAATAACCTTTCGCTACATTTCGTGCGTTGGGGAAACTTTTAATTGCCGGCTTTGAAGGAAACGCGCCGAAAAGCTCGGGTTTTAGAGGTGTTCTTCGAATTCCGGCGTAATTTACTGGAATTTACTAAATGCTTCGGTCATTAAGAATTTACCTTTTGTTGACGAATGGAAATAATTTTTGTAGCAGGTGGAACACGTGGCATACTTCTTATAAATTCTTATCGATGTACTTCCTTTGATAGAATTTCTTACGGTTATGCGTACAGTAGTAAACACGCTTTATGATCGAACAGATTGTTCTGGCTATTTTCCGGCAAACTAATTTACCGACTTTTGGCGTAAAAAAAAAGTAAAGGATTAAAGAATAAAATAAGAAGAATGAGAAGAAAGAACGAAAAAGCTTTCTTCGCGGGAAACGAGAAAAGTGGAGATGGAAAAGAGGGGGGAAAAAGAAGAAAAGCAAGGAAGGAAAGAAAAACGGGAGGAAACGAAGTAAAGAGAAGAGAAAACGCAAAAAGGATGTGAATGCAGTGGAGATGGAAGGGATACCATTAAGAACATCTACCTTCGCTTCTGCTTATCCCGGGGTTCAAGCATGAACGATCCATCTAACGTAAGATTTCGTAATGCTTCTATATCTCTTTTACTATAACTCAGTGTCGTTTTTTAATCGCAAACCAGCCATAGTACTTTGAGCTTTTTACAAATTTTTATCTACTTCGACAGTCTTAAGTAATTGGTTCAACCACATGTCTTCTGATAATACTAAACGTTATTCCTTTCTTTTCTTTCCTCGTCTCTTTTCTTTTGCAATTTCTAGCGTTAGGAGAGAATATGGAACATTTCCTCGATAGCGTATTTCCCGTTGTTACTATACGTTCGAATCTGCGTTTGATAACAAGTAGGCAACTTGTTAAACAGGCGTTGTACCAGCGAATATCGTAGCATGTTCGTCTTTTTACGAGCATGTGACGATCGATGTTGTGCACAGTCGCAATAATTGAGACACCGAAATTTAATTAACTGCACCATAAACAGATGGTAAAATTTCATCGATTATACGGTATAATTATTTGACGTTCAGAATATGGTTAATTAAAGATCGTGTTTGCTCGTCGAGCAGCTAGTATTTTCGATATCGGAAAAATGTAATTAGCAGAAAATATTCTGGCCGTTTACATGCGTGTTCCTATCGGAAAATTTGTGAAATCCTGTCTGTTTTATTTCTTTCTCTCTCTTTCCCCTCCCCCGCCCCCCACTTTTCCTTGAAATCGTTTCGTCGTTCTTTGATCTTCTCGATGACGGAAAATATTACGCGGCTCGATGCTCGAGGAACGAATAAATCTCCAAGCGAAGGTTTCAGAAAAATGAAATATCGTCAATGTAGAAAAGCGTTCTCTGACCTGAATTTTTGTCCTTTTTTTTTCTTTTCTTCCTTCTCCTTTCGTTTTTGTACCGATGTTTTCTCAAGATCTCATCTTTCTTCGTTCAAGCGTATTTCGCGATTTCAATTCGTACGTTACGTACAGATTTTCGTTGCCTCGTAACATCGACGTGGAGAACGAAGAAGGCGCAAGCGAAATTTATTGCGCACCATTAGAATAAAAAGCGTACAACCTGTACGTTTGATCGACAAAATTGTAAATAATTTATTAGTCTCTATACATCGTACGAAATTCTTAATATTATCAACGTGATGTAAAATTATCCACAATTATGTACCTTTTTTTTTTATCGATCAGTTGCTCTATCTCGTTCAAAAAGATCCAGAAAGAAATCTATTTCGAGTTTTGTTCGCATATTGCAGCTTTCTTTCCTAAAGCAACGAAACGAGATTCGAATACCTTCAGCAATCATTTAAAAGAAATGCAGGATTAAAAGTCTCGATTCGTACGTATTTTCGCGGTTCAACCTTTTTGCCCTGCACAAGACCCTCTTACGGCGTGCGTGGAATTTTCGTCGACTGAATTTTCTCACGGGCCTCTCCATGCCGCGTTCTTAATTAAAGCAAACCGACCTGAAAATACGTTCAAATTATCCCGGACCTTGAATCCCTGGGCTCGCAGCGCTTTTCATTCGCCTTCGAAGCAAAAAGGGAAACAGAGGAGAAAGGAGAGAAAAGCTCGAAGAGAAAGACGTTTCTTTTAAGCTGGTTTTCTTCTCTGCGAGCGAGATGGAACGCGCGTACACGAGCCAACAGCAAAGAGCGAGCAAGACGAGTGTCGCACACTTTTCCTTTCGGAGAGGAAAACGAGCGTGCACTCGAAGTAAAATTGAGACTCGACAGAGAACAGGACGAGGCGACAGAGACCAAAGAGAGGCTCTCGGATGGAAGAAGGAAAGAAACGGGTGAAAAACAGCCGCGTTTTCTATTTGTCGCGCGTCTACAGCGTGCAGAGGTAACGTTACTGTCGTATTACCGTAATTTGCTGGGTTCGCGCGATGTCATAACGCCACGATATTAATATTCCCACCACGTCACTCTTCCTCAAAGCTCTGTGCTTTGTTTCGTCGCTTTTCTCCGCTACACCCCTCGATAGAGTCAATAGCGCGGTAGAAGCCGTGGCTGGAAACCCTCGCGACATTTCCTTCCTAATTCGAATTCCACAAAATCCTTTCCACGAAGCCAATTCAACCTTATTCTCCTACGGACTCCGCGCGTCTACGTATCTAGCTACATAGGTACCGTTCAAAGGGACTATATATATCACATAAAGATATATATATACAGATATATAGATCCTTGAAAAGTTCCCCCGATCAGAGTCGACGAACCAACCCCGAGGAAAGGCGCGTTGGAGAACCAGCAGCGCGGTAAAAAAGGAAAGCTTGGAATAGGACGAAACTCGTGGATGGCGTCACGGACTTCTCGGATGTTTCCCGTTTTCGGTACTTCTCTGCCTTTTTTCAGATGTTTCTTTCCACCTCGTTTTATGATATTCTTCGTTTCTTCTCTGCTATCTTCTCTTTCATCGCTAGCTCCATCCGGTAGGTGTTCCGGGTAAGATGGACCTAAGCGAACATGCGGATGCTACGATGCTGGGTTACGCCGTTCAGTTCCGCAATAGAACGGCGAAACACCGCCTTGGCGTTCTAGTCTGACTGTACGATTGACTTTACTACTGGTTCGTTGAATCCCTCGATCTCGAAATTCCCTTTCTCTCTATGCTGTTCCTTCGTTGGTTCGCTACGCAATGGACGCTCGTATCGCTTTCTTTTTCTGGCCGTGGAACTTTGCCGAGTCTTCTCTTTCTTCTTTTCCTCCAGCAGAATTTCTTTCAACGGAGTTGTGTAAGTGGTATCGACGCAGTGGCGTTAATTATCGTTGAATACGGCTTCTTCGTCGTTCTGATCGATTCTTGGGCTGTTGTTCGATCGAACAACAGGAGGAAGATAATTTACGCCAGTCATTTTATGTTTTGTATTTAACCCTTCAATATTCGCGGCAGTTGTTTTACGATAAAAATCAGCTATATTAAGATTCTTTGGTATTTTCATCAAATTTAAACAATTTTTTAACGAAAGAAAAATACGATTCGGTCGTGAACGACCCCTCAAAAGAACTCACAGTGCCGTAAATAACCAAATTTTACACAACGGTTAAAAGCCGAACGCGGTACACGTATCCGAGGATTAACACGAGCCACCGTTGTTCTCGCTGCGATGGTTTCGCGTTATCGTTCACGAGGCGAGCATCACGTTCGCAAAGCGAGATAAAATTGGCGGAAAGTCGCATGCCTTCTTTGGCGTTGTTACGAGTAGAGAGCCATACACTCCTCGAAGGTGCTTTCCGTAGCATTCGACGGCCATAAACGTTCCACCGACGCTTCGAGGTTTGATGCCTCCCCGTTATTTCCAGACGCCGCGCCGCTTAGAAAACTGTATCTCGCGATAACTGCGAGCAGCAGAACCATTACGATCGAGCAACGTGGCTGCGTTACGAGCGGCAAAGTTATAACTTAATATTTAGGAACAAA
The DNA here is from genome assembly GCF_000188095.3 of Bombus impatiens. Taxonomy (NCBI): domain Eukaryota; kingdom Metazoa; phylum Arthropoda; class Insecta; order Hymenoptera; family Apidae; genus Bombus; species Bombus impatiens. The sequence continues at coordinate 339,644 of NT_176473.1, forward strand.
GGAAAGAGCTGGCTGGCGTTACGTTTCTCTTTGATCGAAGAAATTACCCTGCTACGTTTCCAAATGGAATAAACATGCAGAGTACGCGAACTGCAGGAAGTTCCGTACGTACAGCTCGCTTGAACCGATCCAACGTGGAATATACGCGCGAATGGCACGATATCGATCGAATCGAGGCCCACGACTTATGTGCGAACGGAGGATTTGCTTCTCCGCGGAATAGACGTTCTACGGGATTAATTCGCGCAACATAATCGCATTGCAACATCGTCGAAACGTAAATGCTTCGTTACAAGAGCTTAACCGGTTGATTTGAGGTAAACTGGCAATAGGCTTTGACTGGCTTTACACGCGGTCTGCTTATCCACTGTCCGCTCCAGGCTCTCCGCGTTTTTATTTGCCGTGCATGATACGCGAATCTATGAAAAGATTATCGGAATCTTTTCTTGATATATGCGAATTTAATACACGAATAATGCGAAATTTCAAGAGGAATACTTAAAAGGAAACCGATCGTAATCTCGTAGCCTTCGCGAGGTTATTTCGAGGAACTGTCGTTCTGACGAATAGAAAAATGAATTGCAGAGTAAATTGTCTAAAGTATATAGTAATCAGTTGTTCGGAAGATGACGTAAGAGACGAACATTCGGCTGTCACGACAGTGATTTAATCAAGTAAGTCAGGCGTTCGTTCTATTTGACGAAAAATTCGGAAATTAGAGAAGCTGTTTGCATAACGGGAATGTATAACTCGTAACGTATCGTTAATCGATTCACTGTTACTGTTAATTAATAAATTACGATACACGGACGGATCCACGTTGTGGGACAAATTAATATCAAAATCAAACTACTATTTCACTGAATTACCTTGTCCTCGATAAATTTCCAAATTACCTGCACAATATCAAAATTTAATTCGTTCGCCCATTTTCCACAAACGAACCAACCTCTCCACGTCTATCGTTCAAATTTAATCAATACAATCCTCGACACATATGTAATACCCCATTTTTCATCCACCTTATCCCAAACCCGTGCCTCGTACGTTCCCTCCCATCAAAAGCGATCATCTCGCATTTGCATAAATCAATGTTACATAAACCGGTCGGAGAGGCGGAGCACGAATTCTCCGCGAAAAAGACCCGTTACCATAATTCACGCGGACACTAAAATCGGCCGCTGATGAACGGTTCTCTTTCACGGATGCTGGATTTGCGAGCTCGCAATTATCGGGCGATCGCTTCGCGCGATCCTCGTGTGCCTTTGACACTGTCAAAAGACGCCGTCAGCCAGAAAGGCATGGAGCGGCGAAACCGAAAGGCAGAGCCGGCCGGTGAAAGAAAATCGCGATTCATTAAAGTCCCGCGTCGCCGTTTTATTATATGTTGAACGTTGATTTAGGGATCTCGGCGGGGAGCAAGCAACCGCGCCGCATTGTCTCGGCGCTCGCCTCATGCTGGGCATTGTTGGCTCTCCCATTGTCCGGTATCGTCTCCCCTCGTCCCCCTTGACCCTTCCTATGGTTCCAACCCCCTCAGGCAATGGCTAGTAGCCGGCACACGAGCACCTATGCATGTAGCCCGTGCTCTGACCAACGTCGAGTGACGTGAAGAGTATTTTCCACCGATTAATTGTTTTCCGCAGCCCTTTTTCTGGCTCGATCGCGAAACCTGCCGCTGTTTCCGAAATTATGCTACGTGTAAGTAGGATTTTTTTTTACAACGAAGAGTAGACGGAGGGTAGGATACTTGGATTTCTATTTTTATTTGAGTGATTTGTTTTTACACACTGTGCATGAAATTTCGTTGTAAACGGGAGCTTTCTGGTTAAAGCTAGTCGAAAGCCTCGGAGCTTTCATTTTTATTTCAATGGTCAATTCTGTCTGTTTCATACATCGTGTTTTCTCTCTTTTACCTGTGTGATGGATTCTTTATGAAATTGTCCTCTTTTTTAAATAACAGTATACATTGAATCAGTAAAATTCATGTCTTGCGTTTGTACGTATCGTCAACGTGGAATTACGAATACGTCGTGTATAGTTTTGTTCGCATGTATTACGTAGTTTCGTAGTAAATGATAATAATCTATGTATTGTCATTTACTATATATAACCATATACTTATATATTATATGTACACTGTATACGTTAAGCATTCATAATATATTGTTGAATGTTAGAATTGTTGAATGCAAAAACAATTCTAATACCACGAGGACCATTCTCACTGTAATATATATTAGTATATGTGATAGCTTCGGTAACATTGACAACAGGACGAGTCCGCCAGTATTAAGACGACTCTCGCGACATTCGGACGACTTTGACAACGCTGAGACAACGCCTCGGAAGGAAAGTTTCCGCCTCGCTCTTTCTCTCTAAGTAACAATTCCCTTTACTTTCAACCAAATACAGTAAAAATTCTTCATTAACGAATAACACACGATTTTCGAAAATATCGATCGCCTTTTATATAAAACTACCAAAACCAAGTAAGAGTAACAACAGATACCAGCGACGTATTGTAAAATCACAAACCTGGTTATCAAAGCATCCTTCGTCTAAAACTTGTTCATCAGAGCCATACCCCGCATCGTCGACACAGCACCCATCTTCAAAACGCTAATCCAAAAACTTTCCCAATAATTGCCCTTTAGGCGTGCACCTAAATTCGTAACGTGGCAAATTCATTATCCGTTTCAAGCTGGACGCACTAACCGGCAGAACCTTTGCAATTTGTTCAAAATCCTGTTACATCCCTTTGCCTCGTCCGCCATCATGAATCGTTGGGGACATCCACAATCTCGTAGAAACGCGACGAGAGCGCAGCTGGCGTTACCTGTACCCGTTGATCCGCCAGCATGGCAAATAGCGTAACAGTGGCTCGTCGCGTATGAATGTCGTGTTATCGCGCGTCGACTGGTCATGCGGAACTCCGCGCGCCTACGTCGAACAATGCGTCGTAGAGACGAGCGAGTATAACCGCGTGCACACTCTCGTAATACGAGCGTTTGCTAGCGTGTAGTTCCCTGGCGCGGCGTGTTGGCGTGTCGCTGTTCGGGACACAGCGCACTGTCAAACGTTTCACGATAACCGATCCTTCGCGTTGTCTCCGTCGGTACACGCGGCCACGTTTCCGCGCCCCGTGTATACTCGTTCGGCGGCAGTCGAGCATCGAGAGGCCATCGATATCCGTCCCGCGTTTCCGACGTATCTGACAGACGCACTCTTGGGTCGCGACCAACAATTGTTGGCACTCGAACGCCGCGAAATCGCCAATTGTTTTAGTCTTTTTTCTTCTTATTAACCTTTCGACGTTATACCTGGTTGAACGAAAGGAAGTTTGTACATTAAGAAGTATAAAAAGGCACTATAGCTTTATATTTCTACTTAGCAGAAGCAATTAATAAATATAACGTACAGCGCTAGTTTGTAGCAGGATAGGCGATCGTTACCAATACGGTAACAAATGGTTAATGCGTTGATGGTTAATTCACAGTGTATCGGTTTTTGAATTTCAATACGAAAGGCGTATATTGCGTAGGATGTTGAGATCAAGAGATCGGGGTGAAATTGTCATCTTGTTTTTTGTCAAATTGTTTCTTTCGGGACGTTCGTAGTTTCGTATAAGGAATATTCAGGGAGAGACTAATTTATCGACTAAATCTTTTTCTTAATTAAAAATTCTTTTATTTAGGTGAATTGACTTTTTTTTTTTGACGGTAGAAAAATTGTAATAGCGTAACGTTAGAAATCTTTGTATAACGTTTTATTTACGTAGTTTCCACAAATTTCAGGAACGGGGAGCACTGCTTTGTGCCTTTTGAAGAAAGAAAGAGCTCTTTGTCGGTGATTTATGGTGCCCGTTTTATTACTTTCCTTTCCTAGTTCATTCATGCTGCTTTTGCCGCTTAGCTGTGCAACGAAACTTCCAGCTTACTTAGTCAATGCTGTTTTTCAATAAGTATTGTACAACGTATTTTTAATACAAATTGTATTATTCCTTAAAATTATGCAAATGAAAGGCTGTTCTTGTTAATAAAGCATCGAAAACGTTTTTCAAAAACGGTTGATTAATTAATTGCGTAGCTTAAATTTTTGATTAAGATTAATTTCTCGATAATTGTATCAATACGTTCGAAATATTAAGAATTTGATAAACTTATTTATTTATTTTTATCAGTTAAGATTATTTTTAGTCGATCGCGGTTGGACAAAGTAGAATAGGACGTGTCGTGATCAGACAGAAGGTGGGACAATAGTTCGAAATAGAACTTCTTATCATGACCTTGTTACGTGATAGAGAATTTATTACACGTGCCTCGATGCGTGTAGATTGCTCTTCATGTTCAAAAACAGTCGCTTTATGGAGTCGATATAGAAGAGAACTAGTTCGTTATTATTCAAACAAATGGTAGAGCAATTAAAGTGTACAAGTAGAATAGGGCCGTTCCTGATCGGACAAGTAGACCGCTGCTGCATTTAATCATGTAAATACAATGGGACTGTTCCTGTTAAGATAGATGGTTAACTAGGACGACGCTTCCGGTCTAATAACCATAACAGTTCTATTTTTAAGCACATAAGTGGACAAGAATATAAAGGGAATCTACGCTCTGTTTAGTGCGGCAAGTAGAACAGGATTACCACTGATCGGACAGTTCTATTCCCTAAGAATTTGAAGGAACTTATCGAGGTCTGCGCAAGTAGAAACATTCATTTCCTATCAAACATATCGTTTAACATCGTATTTAATGTAAATTCAATTTTAATCAAACAGATACGCTATACTGTCGTACCTTTGATTTATGTTTGCAAATTTATTTTTATACAAACTACATTATGACTTGTAACGTACGAAACGTTCAATTTTATTCCATCAATTTTCTAAATCTCTTTCACCAAGAATTATTTTTGTCTTTTTCCACGTGATTTATGCATTATTTCAAACTTGAACATTTTCTCTTTCGCACATGGTTTTAGCTTCCTAACTTTTACGTACATAGTCATGTATTTTTTACGATTCAGTGAAACACGTCTCTTTAAAAATCTTCCACTTCGTAAATCATTAATTTCTACCTGCTAACTGTAAAATCAGATTCGCTCGCGTACCTTTCTTATCCACGCTTTCGTTCAACCTCCATATACGCCAGATTATCGCATATATACTTAAATTTATTCTCAATTACTACCAATTCGTGCATTGCAATCAAATTTGTACGTTTGTAGCAGTCAAAAAATCAGATCACTCTTGCCAAAACCAAACGGAAGAACCTACCCCCGACCAAACCGCCACTGGTAACGAGGCTAGAAATAAGAGCAAGGCCATCCATTCGACCGACAGGTTTTCTCCCGTTTGACCTTCGTCCTTTGCTTTACCCTAACTAACTAGCATAGGAAACGCGTGTAACCGCGAAAGTTTCCCCCTTGGCCGGTGTAAACGAAATTACCCCGAGACCGCACGGTCACGGCGTTCGTGTCTCGCGAACTGGCCGCACTGCGGCTCGTTGAAAATTAGTTCTTTGTATCTCCATGAATTATCGAGGTTATCAGGTACGTGTCGGCCGCCGGACGGGCGCAACGCGGTCTGGTTGCCGGCGTGGCTGCACAAGAGATAGCGAGCGAGCGTTGCGTACGTGTCACGTTTAGATTGCAAACCCGCCGGGCTGAAACGTGGCTATTAGAGCGTAAAAAAGTTTCCACGGGCTTCCGTCTGGCACGTAGCGCGTTTATTTTACGAAAATAGACGCATACGAAAAGTAAGGATTGAACGAGGGAGAGGGGCAGGTAAGGGAAAAAAAATTTTTTTCAGAAACAGTCCGATCGACGGAAGGCAAACTGCCGAGCGAAAATCTCTCTCTCTCTCTCTCTCTCTGTCTCTCTTTCTCTCTCTCTCTCTCTCTCCCCACGTGCGCATTTCAACCTATTACGCAAGCAAATTTTTGATTCTCTGTGTACCCCGTTGCGAGCTGTTACGACGCGCATGAAACTTTCATGCGGCGGAAAAGGCGAGCTTGCGTTGCGTACTGGCCGAAATGGAAAAAATATCCCGAAGAGACGGGTTTCGGTGTAGTCCGTTGATTTCGCTCGAGGACACTATGGTTTCGTTTATGTTGTCGGCGCAAGTGAAATTTCACTGGTTTCCTACAAATTTCGTTTGACGAGGATATCGATGGTAGGTAGAATATGCGGCGAGACAGATTTTTAATTGGGATTTATGAATAATGAAATTGATGAATAACGGAGAAACGAAAATTGCCAGTTGAATTTTTATGCTATTGCTGGGAATTTCATTCGAAGTGGGGGAGTTAATAAACCGAGGTTGTAACGTAACATTAGTAGAATGCTAGGAATTTGCTATATGGTCAACATTTAGATAGTTTTCTTTTATGGTATTTGAATATCGATAATCGTGTTTTCTTCATATTTATTATTGCACGTATCATTTAATTTAATAATAGCCAAGTACAAGCTGTCGGTTCTATTATTTGCAAAATAGAAATAAGCTTGAAACAGACGAGCAGAAATTTATTAATTAATTTAGTTCGCAACTAGATACTGTAATATTTTCAAAGTATAACGAACACGAATACGAATGGGAGCATGAATTTCCGCAAATGAAGCGAAGGATTGGTGGTAGAAAGCTAATTTGAGGAAAGCATCGTTCAAAGCGTTCGACCGTCGACGCGCAATTTTTGATTTTCAACGAAACATATTGCAGCCGTTCCCTTTGAACAAAAGGGTGCGATATCTTTCAATTTCTCGACGATGCGTATGAAGTATGAGACTTGAGAAGGATTTCGAGGGTGCCAACGCGGCAAATCGATATCCGACCTCGAACTCCGACTCCATCGGCCGAGAGAAGAATGGCTGGTGAATTCGGAGCAATAGCCACCAACAAGGAGAGATAAAAACAAGATCGACGTGGGCGAAAATTCAAAGGGAAACAGATCGAGCGAAAGAAGGATTCCAAAGAAATCGAGAAAGAGTTACGAATCGAAAGAAAGAATATTTCAGAACGTTTCCAGACTCGTAGTACGTATTTGGAATTTGATCAACAGGATTATTCTACCTCTTTGTAAAAGTTTCGTCGGAATAACAATTTTTAGTTTATCTTACATTTCGATCTCGTTCTACGGTGTCTGCTTAAACTTACGACATAATTTAAAATCTATTTTAAGAAATAGAATTGTATTTTGCAATGGAACCTTTCTTCCGGAGTTTCCATCGTTAAAAGAGTCAACCTTACATTAGATTCTATTTAAATTATATGATATAAAAAGCTTCGTTTCTTAAATATATTTCCATAACGTAATACCATCGTAAAATTCTTTTCGAACGTTTCAGTTCACGAACATTTTACTTCTGCAGTTATTCAAAGACAAATTGACACTCTCGAAGCTATTATCGCTTATAACACCGCGCTTTAAAACCCTATATTAAGATTGTGATTCAGCAGGAGTTTTGAAACGCAAATGGATTATGAATATCCATAGATAAATGTATATGACCAACTGGAAGCCGGCTTTCACGTTAGTATCACTCGTAAAAGCATTTCTTTGAGGTTGACCCTTTAAACCTGAATTCTGGATACCCTTACAACGCAAAGTAAGCAGTGATCGCTGGAAATACCTCGTCGTTTCTCATGTTCTTACAGGATAAACCAATTACGCGTATCGGATGCATTCTAGAATTAGGAGAAGCTTAACACGTTCACAAAAAACATTTGTATAAACGTTTATATAAAACGTAAATTGACAATTGCAAATCATCTTTCATTTTCATCTTTACTAATGCTTTAACAGTAGAACTACCATACCAGTCAAATTTCCTGGTTTTACAATTTTATTTGAAAATTCCTACTTCACGTTATATCTTTTTCCCCCAATGAGGTAACGATTTTCGTAACCATAATTAAAAGAATAATATAATGAATTTTATTTTGTTTTTTATCTATTCAAACTGAAAATAATTTTGTATCAAGGCTACTTGTACCAATACCAGTCGAAATGACTGGTACTTGTCAAAATGTAAATCTGTTTATCGGGTCCCAATTAACCAGTTTCCTCGTTTTGTAAAACTTGCCACATGTTTTTCAAATTTTTACCGCGTATCATTCGATATGACGATATCAGTTATCAGGAAAATTCCGGATCGATCGCTGGATCGCTAACACTAGCGATACCACAGCAGTCAAAATGACTGGTTCTACAATTTTACAAATGTGTCAATCCTCGTTTAGGGATCATGGTCCTAGATGAATTAATAATAGCAAAAATGTACTACGTAACATGGAATTCCTTCTGTGAGAAAATAATAAATCAATAAATATAAAAATTTCTATTTTCACGTATTTTTTAAAGATCAGTCATTTTGGCTGGTTTTGGTAGAAATAGCTTCGCGTTAACTATCTGTAGTTTTAGTTTTAACTCTCCTCTCGTTCGACAAACTTCGATGTTTTCCTCATGGATTATTAATTATAAAAGTAAGAGCTTTATTGTTTTACAAAGTACAGAAAGAATTCCTATTTATTGGAGAGATCTGTTTAAACAGTTAAATTCTCGTTCGTTTCGATGAATAGCTTCGGAATGAAAATTTTCTTCAGAAATATTTCTCTATCGCGTAAACGATCGCACTTTTGGAACAAACATTACGATGGCGACAAACGCCACGACGATGAAACCGTTATTGATACTGACCATGCTGGATTCCGCGAACGTAATCCACAGTGGGCCAGTAAGGGTGCTGGCGATAAAAGGATCAGGCTCGTTTTTACGACCTCTCCGGCTACTTTCGTGTAGGCGATCTCAAGTTTCCGCAGTACAGCGACACTAACATATGAACGCGGTATAAACTGAACGACAGACCTGCTCGATAATCGCCATACTCGCGCGGTACTCGAGCAAATCCCTTGATTCATTTCGTACGGTTATCTAGAGATCATTTTGTGAGAATGCGCTTTAAAGATGATTTTATGTTTTAAACACGATTTATAGGGTTTCAGGATTTCCAGATATTTCATACTCGATGTAAGATATCGAAGAAATTGATATATAAAGTGTCGTTATTTAAGTTTCAACTTTACGCTGTGTAATTAATTAATTTCTTCCAATCACGCCGAAGTATAATTAATTTTAAAGGAGAAGAAAAATTCTTCGATTGTCAACCCTTGGGCAATTTTTTATGTCACCGTCGTATGTCGATTTTTCGAGGGTAGAAGAACGAGTATGTAATTTAAATTCAAATACCGCGGTGTTTAATTATAGTCGAATGTCGCGGATTAACACAGTTCTTATATATTGGCAAAATTAATATTTTATACGAAGCTTTATCAGTAAGAAAGAAAATAAGTTAAAATTTGCCAAAAGTGGAGTGCAAAGTAGAAATTTTCCAGAGTGTAAACTACTTAAAAAGATATTTATTTTAGTGATTGGATTTCCTAGAGAATCGACAGCGCTTAAGGTATTTATTCAAGAAATTTCACAGATTATGATGTCGATTTATTCGAAATATCCGTCTTTGTATCTACGAATGTTTAACCAGCGAATCGACCGATGGAAAAAGTGTAAAGGAAATCGGCAGAACTGTAGCAGAGTTAAAAATTTCCTCGAAGAGGTAACGTTGAAGAAGGAAATCTAAATACCTTCCCCTTCATCGTCGAGATAAATCACCTTTTTGTACGAACGACTGAACTTAGTTGGAACGTGACCGCGATTCCCTGGCGCAGAAGCGCAGAGAAGTTACGATTCCGGGAAGAAAGCGGGGAAAGAAGGGGGGAAGGATAACGAAAGAATCTTACCGATAGGACAAGTCCGATAGGAAAACGGAATTTCCTATTAAGTGGCGCGCATACGAATCGCCAATGAATTCAAATTCCGAATAATCAACACTCAACAAGGAAACGAAGTAGCAGAAAGCCAACCCAATCTTCCATTTTCTTCTTCTTTCTCTTAAACAATATTTGTCTGTTCGGAATATTTTTTTCTCTAAAGGAAATTGCAATTATTTAGTTAATCGCGTTATCCCTTAACGAGAAGAATATATTTCCAACGTCCGACTATTTCCATAGATAGAAACCATGCTAAAGGTGGAAAAAATCGAATCAATGTTAGTTTGTTCGGGTTTAATCCTTGCGCAAGTACGATGTAATTTATTTTTAATAAACGAAAGGACACAGGTAAGGAAATTATCACGTCAAAGAGAGATTCCCGTTTTTCGAACAGCTCCATACCTAGATTCCATTCTTTTAATTCTATTCATGAAAATATGAATTCGCACAAATGTCCGTCAGCTAATTATTTATGTATCAATCTCCATCGATAATCTCGCAACATCAAGAAACTTCTGATCAACACAAACCCACACGAACGTCACCTGAGCGGATAACAGCGGGCGTATCAGTGTCGCCCTGACCTACCTCTCACGCTTGCTAAACTCGAATCCCGAATCGTATCAGTTCTCCTGCCGCCCACCAGAGACAAAGGAAAATAAACCGGACAGGCAAAACCCTGTCAATTCCACAACTAGTTCGTATTTCTCGTTCGTTCGAGAAACGAATCGTTCGGCAAGTTAAGTTCGAGCTCGAGTATGGATCTCGAGAAGAAGTAGAGAGAAGAGAAGAAGAAGCAGAAGAGAAGGAAGAAGATGAAGAGGTCGTTGTTGCAGAAGGGAAAGGGGCTAACTTAAAGAGATCGGACCAGCCGCGTTACGAGGAAAAAGCGAGAGGGCGGTTTCGCATACCTTCTCCGTCGGCTGCAAATAAAAGCTCGCTTCGCCGCTGTTTCTTCGGTCGTTATCTCATGCGTATAATCTAAAGCAGGCCGTAAAGGCTTCTATATAGGAATGTTGTGGCGTTTCATTCGTTCTAGGACCAGCTTCAGAAACAGTTCGGTCACTATAGGTACGTGTTTCGTGTGGTTATGTTCCTAATACGCGGGTCGTTTCTATGCCCTGGCTGTTGCGCAATTACGCGAGCAAGTGGTGGATAAGCGATTTTTCGCGGGAAATAAGAGGCCACGATCATCGATTCTTCTTCTCTATGAAACTCACCCAGGTTGCGATTTCGTCGGTTCCCATTCCTCGTTCAATAGACCAGTTCTACTTTGCTTCTATGTAGCCTCCGATCGATTTTTAACCCTTCTATTGAAACAGAAATTCAGATAAACCTTCGAGCACGGGATCAAATTATACTCTACGTAATATAGTCGCTAAATTTTGCTGCCTACAAGAATGTAACTAATATCGCGTGTTCTTGCATCAACCGTTGCAAGTACAGAGGATTTCTCTTATGGAAAATATGGTCTCGAATAATCGGAAAAGAAAGAAATCTGAAATTCATCGACGTTTATTAGAGACTAATACCTTTAAATCTTCTCTAAGCAGAAAAACACCTCCTAAAATATAAATCTGCAAGAACCATGAAAATCGCTGGAGACAAAAATTCTCAACTTCTGTAGAACAAAATTAAGTCTATTCTCAACGAAAATGTTACAATTATATCAGACCTTCTCTCGAAACAAAAAAAAAAAAAAAAAAAAAAA
>NT_176473.1:351586-417172 GCF_000188095.3 Bombus impatiens
AAAAAAAAAAAAAAAAAAAAAAAAAAAGACAAAAAGACGTCGTTCCGAGCTTCTTGTCCACGTCGTAAAACTCCGGAATACAAAACGACAAGCACCGACACAACAGAGAAGCAGTGGAAGGGGATCGTACAGGTTTGTCCGCGGAGTTGGCCACGCGTTTTCGCCAACTCTGGCCGCGCGCGTATTCGCGACACATGCGACGCGGTTTCGAGTTGGGGCATATTCGTACCACGTAGGAAACCTCCACTTAACTATCCATTAAATACGAGCAGCGGCCATCCGGCGTAGTGGTCGCGAGCACGCCGTGTACCACGCCAAATCCACCGTAATCTAGGGAAAATTTCATGGCCGGTAAAAAGCGGCGTGCTCTCGCGCGTAACGATCAATACCGCACGTACGCGCGTAAAACTCCCCGCTGACCGGCCGCAAGGGAGCGACATTCGGCGAAAACCCGTTTCGGGGGCCAACGACATGCCACTGGCCAAAAGCTGCTCGTAAAGGGACGCCGCGTTGTCGCCGCTTGGAAACGCCAGCGTCGCCCATTTTTCCGAAAACGAACGACCTTGCATGATTTGCAAGACGGATCCTGGAAGGCCGAGAATTGACCTGGCTGGGAAAAGGGTGTTTCTGGCTGGTGCAGTTTGGCTCTGGGAACGTTCGCTCGACTCCCTCTTTCACAGGGGAATATGGATCGAGGTTGAGGGCTGTCTCACGGCAGAGAGTAGATGTCGTGCTGGATTTGTAAAGGACTTTTTTTTTGTCGGAACAAGTTGGAAGCTGCGGATTGAATAGGTTGCCCGAATGGTTAATCCTGTTAGTGGTAGTTGACGTATCGAGATTTTTTCTCAGTTGCTAAGGTGGTTGATTTTTATGAGCGGAAAGAAGCTGTTGGTTTATACAGAGTCGACCGCGTAAGTATTCGTTCGTACGCTGGACGTGACTTTTTCAATACGGTTTAGTATTTTATCGAAGCTTCTGATGTTGTATGATCATTAGGGATTTGTAGGCATATTATCTTCTTACGTATCGCGTAATTAAAAGTAATATCTTTTGATCTCAATTTTACGCGCATAAGTACGATGTGTATTCATCGATTGTATTAATAATCGTTTCGATAATCCGTTAAATATTTTGTAGCTTATCTAGGTATTAAAAACCTTTTACTTTTCCGATAGAAAAATTGATTGTCTTTGGTAATCGACGATCGATAACAAAACAACAGAGAGCAGGCTAATCAGATGCAATAACTTATTATCGAAATGTAATTGGAAGATGGATGAACGTTCATTAGAACGGATGATGTCTGTTTTCGGGACAGAAGGTGTCAGCCGGCGTTCGAAACGAATTTCGCACGTTGATTGGCTGAGACAACATCGGCGCCGCTCGGTATCCATTTCACAGTAAATTAATTACAATCATTTAACAGCCGCCTATAGACAATTTCGATAATGGTAAACTCGCGAGAGGAGGCGGTTGCGTCCAGGCAAAAGACCTTTTAAATTTATCACGTTTTGATCGGCCGTGATAAATGTATCGGAGCTAATTAATTTCCCGTAAACGTTGTAACATCGCGAACGCGAAGGAAGCGCATTGTACACGAATTTCGACTAATTACACGGCCCTTAATTATCAATTAAACGCTATCTGTGGGCAATATTTAAAAATGTTTCGCCCCGTTAATTACCGCGAGTTCTTCGCACGGCCGCGTCCAATACGACGGAAGATCGATCTTCGTGGCGTGGATGGCCGGTGAAAAACGTCGCGAACGAGATCAATTAGTTTTATAGATCGGCGAGAGGAAGGAAGCGAAAGCGGCCAGGGCCGATCTACGAGCCGCACGAATTATCCGCCACGAAATTACGAGTAGATAGGTATCGATGTCGATGACAAATTAGCCGTCTCCGCCGATTAAACGACCCGGCTACCCTCCTTTGACGCAAATTGCCTCGTTAATCTGCTATTAAATCGCGGTATAAATGATCGCGACCTTTTTTCCACAGAGTCGAACAGAGTCGTATTTTTACGAGATAATGGGAACGCCTAGATGGAATCCTTTATGCGAGTATAATGGACGCGCGCGAGAACACTTCCACCGTCTGCGTTTAACTTGACCAGTTTCATCAAGACCTACCTTTCGAAGTTCTCGTTTTGTTTAATGATCGAGAATAGACATTTTTTGCGAATTTTTTCACTCAGCGTAGCTCAGACGATGTCAGATTGATGAGATCGTAGGAAGAACCTTTTATGGTTAGATGATTAATCTGTTTTCTACGTACATATAGTTACGAGTATAACGTGGTTTCCAAACGATTGATCTCAAATAGTTTGCGAACATCGATGCACCGTGCGTTGGTAATTAAATGTTCGACTCGGGCGTCTGTACATGTTCGTATCTCGTACTGTACGGAGAGTCTCATTGATCGTTTGATTTTTCATTTTGACCATCGAAGAAAGTACTTGAGTAAAGAATACATTAAATACAAAGATACGATTCTTTTATACGACGACGAATCTACGATGTTTTGTAAAAAGTTAACGATATTTTTATAAATCTTTTATAAATCTAAAATTTGATGAAATAAAAAGCCATAGACGATGTAATTTTATTTTATCGTTATTCTTTCTTACTAACGCGATAATATCAGAATATTACTTTATCAGATTAAGAAAACACCTATCCGGAATATAATTTCAACGAATATATACACGATATGATGTATGATATGATAATTTCCATCTTTCGTTCATTTCAATTTAACCGCAATTCAAAAAATTTTGTTCCCTTCGATAAACTCGAGAATTCGAAAACTCGCACGAAGCGGACTAATATTTTCAATTAATCGCAAATCAGTCTGGGAAGCCACTTGCACGCAACTCGAGGGATTAAGACGTAACGAGCTGCACGGTGTTCCGAAAACTAGCTACGAGCTTTATAACGGTCTCGCGACCCTCGTTTCCCTTAATTGCTCCGATAACTACGATAGCATTGCGAGAATCTCGGTCCATGGCCGTTTCCGGTTCTGCGAGACACGTCGTAAACTCATAGGTTTGCGTTTGCAAGTAATGGCGCAAGATGAAAAGGCGGCGTTCATCTTAGGAGGAATGATGGCAACGTACGGAAGACACTCAAGCTTCGTCATTTCCTATTGTCTAATTTTTGTCCTTTATTTATTCAAATTTTCCTTAAAGATTCTCGATTACTATATCATTTAGATTGGTAGGTATAAAAATTAATTGTATAATTGGAGTGAAGAGTACACAGAGATGAATTATGTTTGTCAGTGATCTTGAAGAATCCTCTTCGATCGGTGATCTTAAAGAATACCACTTCTCCCGTTGTAAAAAAAGATATTTAAAGTAGATCGTTTCACGTATTATAAATTTTGTAGAGGAACGTGTTTATCTAAGAATTGCGATAGAAAGACGACGGAATTTCGATACTCGTACAAGTCTACTTAAATAATCTTTCTAAGTAAATAATATTCTGATTAAGAGTTTTCGTGAGATTAGCAACTTCGAAGGAATAAGGATATCAGGCAAGAAAAAATGGCGAAAATTATGACTTTCTCTCCGTCAGATAGTCGTTTGCAAACACTGAACGACCATCTAAGAAGAATGACGACGCGGCGGCCACCGTGAAACATGCATCCATCTTTTTGACATTCTCCAGCGAGCTTCTCGAAAGGAAAATTTTCCTGGGCGCGAGAAAGAGAGGCTACGCTCTGTAATCGATCGACACGCTCGCCCACATCTGGGTCGCGACTTTTTCTCTAATTACTTGCGGCTCCGAGAGCGCTGCTAGTAGTAGTAGCAGCGGTAGTAGCAGCAGCAGCCAACCAGACCGCTGCACCAATGCAACTTTTCTACGCGGCGGACCAGCCTTCTTCCACTTTCTTCTCCGATCTGCCTGCCGTTCTCTCTTTCGTTCTCGTCTCTGTTTACTCCTTTAAGTCGTCCTTTTTTTTATTTTCTTTCGCTTGCTTCTTTCGCTTCCTTTCCTCTGTCGAATCAAAGTCGAAGCACGGCAGCGTAACTGGCGCACGACGTTAATCTCGATCAAAATCAGCGGATCAAAGGTCGGCGAGCCAGGTACCTTGCTATTTCGCGATCAGTAAATCAGCCGACCTGACTAATTAATTATCGTAGCCTTCGTCGAGGATATCGAAAGGAGAGCGCTGTAACGATCGTATTCTTCCTTTCTTTTTTCAATGTGTCCGTGTGTTAGTACGCGGCGTAATCACCCGGTGATTACCTTCTATCCGAAGATGGAGAAGCGGACGGAAGCGGGGGCGAGGAGAGGACGAGAGAAATCTTTCAGGGATCCAAGGGATTCGTTGGCGACGCGACGTGCCGCTCGAAAAACGTTTTCGGATCAATTACGCGAATTCGCAGTAGTACCAATTACTTTCGCAAGGAACCGATGATGGACGTGATCGTGATTCCGTGAAAATCTTGCTCGCAAACGGCCGACTGCCTCCTCCTATCATCCCTTCAAACCTTCTTCTTCTTACTACTTTTTTCCTTTTTATCTTCTTCGGCTTCTTTCGCTCTTCCTTCGTGGTCTCCCTTCTCCCTCAACGTGGATCTTTCTTGCTCGCTAATTGCATCCGGTCTTTGAAGCTAAGTTTGCGAACAGACGCTCAGTCACCAGGGATGAAAGGAGCGGACGCAGAGCACGGAGTAGAAGAGAGACGCAGATGGAACTATTGGATAGGTAGATGACTGGTTGAGGAGGTATAGGGCGATGGAAAAGTATACGGGTGCTACGCTTATCTGCACGGGAATTTTGCAGGCGTTGGTAATGGTTATGAAGTTTAGAGAAAGAATTCGGCTTCTTTACGAGGTTTCAGAAAAGCAGCTGGAATTCTTCTTGTCAAATGTAAAAGATTCGCTAGGAATATAGCGGTGTTAAAATATAGGCTGAAATAAATTCAATATAGAATTGATTTTCAAATTCCCCGTTACGTTACATTTTTCTGCATGTTATATTTCGATGAGAATGTTAACAAGATACATTATGTATCACCAAACCTATCAAACATCACCATATCTGACAAATCAAATTTAAATCGATTTTAAATCTTCTAAATGTAAATACGCTGGTCCGAATTTATTTCCAGCAAAAATTTGACAACGCGTTAAAAGAAAGGAAAATAGCAGCGAATCCATGAATAGGGAAATTGTATTAGCAATAAACGAACTTCTCTTCGTCGACTAAAACATTAACTGCGAAATGGTTTCTCGCAAGACGAAACCGAACGATACGAAGAAACACTCGCAGATTTCAAACTCGATGCGAAGAGGAAAAATGCTCGATCGCCGTCCAGATACAGAGACGAGAAAGAGAGGCAGGAGAGGAAGCAAGGAGGGATGAAAACCGATTGGATGTAGCGGTCGGGCGGAAACGGCAAGGTATATTGGCACAATCAGTCGGTGACACGTTGCTACTTGTCGAACTGATTGTAACTTAAGAGCGAATGTAGTGCGCGCGTTACACGCGGCAACGTACACGTGTACGCCCGTAATAAGTTGAATTCCATGGATCCATCGCGTCGTGGCCAGCTGCACCAACGTGGTTAAAAATGGTGGACGCGGCCAGGCACGATTCGAGTTACGTTTCCATGGTTTTGCAGCTCTCCACCGAGCGAAACTGGGATTACGGAAGGATCGCGGGAATCTCTCGATTCGAGAGTAATTCTATTAAGATTAAGGGAACATCGGTGAATAATCTTATCCGTGTGGCGCCTCGAGATCCCAAGCTCGATGGTAATAACTCGCCGAGACAGAGATTCGTTGCGATATCGTTGGAAACGAACGTTATTCCGCAACGTCAAAGACGTTTCAGGATTACAGACGTTGGATTTTCTGCTTGCATCGGAGAAACATCCGACGCGCTGTTTTTCATTCGTAAGGAATCGGAGGTGCAATGGCGATTTCGCTTTGAGATAGAATTTCTTGGCCATCAGGGCTTTGAATCTTTTTGAATAGTTAGCGCCGTTTATATCCTACAATCTTTCATTAATCCATTCGTAATCTTAGATCTTTAAATAATTGCTTCATATAAACATGAAGTATTAATAATATGAATTGTTGAAGTGATTACCACTTCTAAGAAAACTCTACATCCGGTCTTTTTAGTTTTTTCAAGCAAAAGACAAAAGACTGCGTCGAAGACAGACCATAAACAGTAGACAGGCGACGTTGGCTTCGGGGTTTTCAGTTATTGGGTAACACAGCTGGACCAGCTCAAATTGTATTCTTACTTATAATTACGCTTCTATTTAAATATATTTTCTGCCTTACAATTTATCCACGAGTTTTCTCTGTTTACACATCGAACAACCTCAACATGAATGATAAACGTATAAGTATCTATGTGTCTTGTGTATCGTCATTGTACTATCACTTTACTTTCACGACAATTTGGTTTAGAATTAAGTCGATCAATTATTTATTTCTATTTCGTTTGTTTGAGAATCGCTTGCACCTACCATCTCGTCCTTCTGAATAGCGTAAGCTAGAATTTAGAATTAGAAAAGGTTCGTGTGTTGACTAAGTAAACCGATCTCGTGATTATTTGTTAACCTGTTCGATATCTTATAGCTTAGCAACAGATTAAACGTCAAATAATTTGTTAAACAATTTGAAAATATACTAGCAAATGGAAACGCTTTGCAAAGCGATGAAAAGTAAGATTGAGAGAAATTTCCATTTATTTTTTGTTACACCGATCCATATTTTAATAACACGAAACCATTTGCGAAAAATAATTGAAAAGCTAAATTGCTCGACGGCTTTGAAAGTGTATTTTTTAAAGCTACTTTCAAAATCACCGGTACCTGTAGTGCCCCTATGATTTCATATACAATTTTTGTATATAAGCTTTGCACAGTAGTACAGGTACAACTCACGCTGTTGTTTTTCATTGTGAAAATTTACGTTGCCATCGACGACGTACGTATTAATGAAATTATAACAGTTTTCAAGTCAAACAGTCAAACGGTATTCGAAATAATCTCCGAGTGATATGTGAACACATTATAGATATGGTTATAGTAATTTTATTATATTTTAAATTACTATATTTTTAATTTTCAATATTCGGTAGAAATAAATCTATAGATCGACTTATAAACTTTTAAGTGCTGTTTAAAGTATTAAAAAGATGGATAAGTGATAGAGACGATAAACGAGGCCGCGTTGCTGATCGCCGATATAACAGAAAAGGAAAGACGAGTATATTTTCCACAGCGTAAAGATAAATCCACGTGTGCAGGTAAATCAATTTCCTGTCGCGGCAAGACCTACCAAAGCAAGGACAAGTTGTTACGTTTTTTTTAGATCGCCTCTTTTCAAACCAATTTCCTTCCGTCGATGAGAAACTTTGCGGTTATATTGCACGACGCATCTTTTCGTGGCATGATGGAAAATCTTGACAACGTATTACGAAAATTAAAAAGGGAACGCAATTTCGTTTCGATTAATTTCTATCGGATCGTTTAATTTCCATCATTCGTTGACGTCTAAAATTGTTAATAGAATTTAAAAGAATTTATTTGGAGCGAGGTCTGATCATAAACGTTCCCGTTCTACTTTATCTGCTCATAAGTAGATGCAGCCTATAGACGTAACAGTTCTACGCGGTTGATCAAAAACGTCTCGTTCTACTTGTTTAGTCGAGATTCTAGCATTGTCCAGGATTTAATCTTAATTCGTTTTTCTTATATGAACGAACAGAAACGTATTAATGTTTAACAATTTGTTTCACCCTCTTGTAAGTGTACGTTGGGTATTAGTCCTGCCATTTATTAGGATAAACATATTTCTCAAATGATATATTTACGCCACATGTTTATACGTATCGTATTGATGGAATGTTTGGGATCGCTATGTGTTTCATAGAATCGAACAATTTCAAGGAAAACTCAATTTTGTATTCTTCCACT
Source organism: Bombus impatiens (assembly GCF_000188095.3). NCBI lineage: Eukaryota > Metazoa > Arthropoda > Insecta > Hymenoptera > Apidae > Bombus > Bombus impatiens. The sequence continues at coordinate 359,533 of NT_176473.1, forward strand.
TTAAAGAAGCTCTTGGTAAAAGAATGTCATCAAAGTAAAACATATCCTTTTTTATTTATAAGTTCCGAGTCGCATCAACATCAAAGGTTATTAGCGACTGTTGGCTAAATTAAATAAACATTATAGGTAAGGGTTTGCGACCGATCGAACTAGAAGGGATGATTCGGTAAGGTCTTTGTAAATTGTCGAGAATTCCAATAATCTTGCAGAAAGTTACCAACGTGTTCCGCTACGATGTCGATGTTGTTGCTTGAGTCAGGTTGTTGCTGATCTTTAATCAAAGATATTGTTATTGACATTTCTAGCGTTCATTCCAAACATACAAATAACAAAGTTAGCAGCTGATTCAATATAGGTAGAGTGGAAAAAGTAAACCTAAATTTTCGATCAGCAGTACGTATAATACATCGATCATTCGAAACGATCATCGAATCTTTTACATCCACAGTCGTTCAAGTTCTAAATCTATAGATCATTCTTATTAATTTTACATATCTCCTGTCTGCGACTCGTTTCAATTTTATTCGTTTACTAAAAATCCATCGTAAGAGAACATTCGAGCATATACATAATACTTTTTATTCCTTGCTCTTACGTTATCTCACGAATCACGGTCACAAGCAACGACACGTCTCTAAGCCGTGGCTGTAAAAATTTCGATCTCGGCGTGCACACACGAAAGAATTGCCGGCACGTCGACGCGGGCGGATAAAAAGAGGACGCTGGCGCGATATGTAAAAGCGATGCTCGAGTAGTTAGAGGAGCGTCGAATTGAAGCGGGGCGAAAGAGCCAGGGGCGACTGGTGGAGCTTGAGTAAAGGTAACAGGTGCTATCTATAACGGCTGTAACGGCCGCGCGTAAGCCGAGGCGAAGCTGTTTCCGGGAAGTTGCGGCCTCGGTTCCATCTCGTTCCGTTCTATAGGAATACGTGCATTACACTCTCACCACGTCGACCCACGACGTCGTCTTCTGTTTCTACCACCGACTAATCGTCCCGACTATTTGCACTCGGATGCACTTTCAGCCAGCGAGTACCTTAAGAAAGGAATACACGTTTCTTTTCTTTGGTATTTTTTTTTTTTATTTCTGTTTACCTTCAGCAAGTTATTCGTGTATTTTTTTTTTATTTGATCGTTCGCCTGTAAAAAATTTGATGAAACGACTCCGTGTAAATTTCAGGTTTTAATTTGTATTTATTTCGCGAAATTTTAGACACTAGAGACATTATCATAATTAAACTGCGAATTGTTACGTATATGGGGACAATTTGAAGGTGCCAAAGTGCACCCAAAAGCACGCGTGTAATACGAAAGAAAAGAAAATATAAAACTGTTGTAATATTTAATAAACGAAATAAATGTCTTCATTTCATTCTTTATATTCGTAAAATTGTGAAATTTCAGAAAAATTCGCAGTCCAATTATAATAATACAAAAGCTCTGGCACCAAGACCAACCTTATCCGACCAGCACCAAGAGTCGGATATCGGAATAACAGACGACGGAAGAACGAGAGACGAAGAATCGCGGAATCGATGCACGAGAGACGGTGTTTTCTGTTATCGAAACAGCTAGGAGGTGACGTATTGGAAATTCTATTTTCCGCGGCAGTGAGTCTCACGACGGGTATTTCTACTTTTCGGGCGCGTATTGTTCGCGTGAATGTGTATCGCGGAAGGACCGCGAAAACGGAAACGGGCCACGTTTACGTCGTAAGCCCCCGACTCAATATTCCGCGGCGTTGCACCTTCCCTTCGACTCGCTTTCGTGTAAACCCTTGCCCGATCCCGAATATATATAAGGAATTTTATTGAAACGCATTGCGCCTCGCGTCTCATCTGCGACAATCGTGCTATCCCTCCACCCCCCGCCCTCACCCTGGCGCAACCTCTTTTGTATTTTCATGCTGATACGTTCGTTTCGCCGCGTGTTCTTTCCGCTTTCTGTTCGCGAAATCCTCCTTTCATTTCGGTTAACGCTTTATTGACGAGCTTTTAACGTGAACGACGGTTTTGTTGGAATTTTTTAATTAATCAAGATATTGGTACGAAAATAGGAGGATGCATTAAAAAGGATTTAAGCGTATTTATTTTATATTGTTTAAATTACGTTTTAGTTGGAACATATAGCGAAATTATCGAACGTATCGGAACGATTGTAATTTGTAGATATTTTTTGTGTACATATCGTGATGTATGCGTTTCTGATATTCGGTGTTATCGTACTCTTAACAATTATAATACGCTTAAATTTTTACTAAGTTTCTTTTAGTAATTTTTTTGTTACTTTTGAGTATACGTACTTTACAGAGCTTCGCGTATTGTCGTAAACTATTATTTGTTGATTTATGTCACTGGTTCTGCGAAAAGCGCGGAGCATCGATCGATAGAACGCAGTGAAAGGTTAATCTTTTGTCTTTGTGCAAAAATGTGACAGTCACGTATTTACCACATCGGCAGTCAACGTCGCGACACAATTTCACGAGGAATTATCACGTGTCATGGTACTAGTGGCTATTAAGAAAGGAAGAAAAGGCAGAAATAACGTATAGTAAATTAATATTCGTTGACAATGCTCGTGTTACTTTCGGAACGAGCGTTCGTTTTACGTTTAATGTTATTCCGTTGATTTTAAGTCCCGGGGCTCAGCGTCATAATTAAAATCTGCTTTGTTTCGCTGCACGCGTCAGCAGCACCGGGTATTAAATTTTCTATCGAAAATAAAGTGTCACGAAGTGGGGGAGAGGGAGGAGGAAAAATGAAAAAAAAGGGGAAAAAAGGAATGGAGCGGCGCGTGTCAGAGATCGTTCGATATTCTCGCATGAAAACGCGTGTCGTATAAATTTTAACGCAGCTCGTCGATTCGTGAAAAAAAGCTACGCTGCGATATACACCGCACTTTAAATTTACATCGGCCCTTTATCCTGGCCGAACGAATTATTGATACCTGTCTTGAACACTCCGAATTGGATTTTATATCAAATTCGACGAGACGTCGATGAAAAGTTCCTTTCACGTATTTGCATGTTTCGGCGAACATGTTTCATAGGGACTTATACATAGAAAAAATAACTAAAATGGCTTTGTTAATAGTAAGATTTGGACCCTGGTGATATACAAATTTTAACAAGTGGCAAAACTATGAAGCGGTAAAGAATATGCGAGTAAATAAGAATATAACGATATCAAGAAAACGAAGAATGCAGAAAGAAGAGAAAGTACAAATGATTTCTTGCATTATACAGAATGTCCTTATAATTATCGTACAACCAATAAAATGATAATTCTATCTGAAAAAATAAATTGAAAAAATAGAATAAAATATTTCATACGACGCTTTGTTCGCGACAAAATCGAATTTGCATTAGTTGAGAAAGAAACAGTTTCATAAAAATATTTACTTCGGAAGAATTCTCGAAAAAATAAGACGCGTCAACCTCCGTAGCTCTCGAGACAATTACAAATCTCAAATTCTCTCGTCGCAAATCCAATGACAAACGTTCCTCTCGCTATTCGTCGAATCTTGCCAACGCTCTATGCATTACTCGCTGCGTTCTTCTGCGACGACGAGCGCCAGCTAAATATTGTTAATAACAAACGATAACCTCGCCAAAGAAACGTCATGTTAGGCGGAGTAAACAATAATTTATCCACGGTGGGCTGGTCGCGGCGACGAAAGTCCGCAAAAAGAATAAACGGAAGGGCAAAGGAGGGCCAAGAAATGGCTGGATAAATTGATAGCACGGGGACGAAGAGGCAACGAAGACGGTTTCCATTTGAAACGACGAGGTGTGACGAGGATGGTCGTGATAGGAAGGTGGCCAGGGGCGAGATGGAGGAAAAGGACAGGCTTTTCGCGTACTGCACGGGTCGCTTTTGGCCGTCGTCCAATTTCGGCGTCGTTTTGACGTCGAGAGAAAAGGAAGCGCGGGATAGGGGAGAGGATAGGGTGAAAAAGGAGAAAATTCAGCGCGCGTTCACACCTGGGGTATACACACGGTACAGCGTTGCGCACATAAAGAGGGAGGGGGAGCAACAGAAGGGGAAAGGGGGATACGAAAAAGAGTTACGTCGGCTAAGTAAAGCGAGGCCAGGCTTTGAAGGGAGCGCGTCCTTCTGAAGGGGGCGTATTTCTTCGTTAAAATTAACGGTACCACTTTGAAGAGTCGGTCGCGTGGAGGGTCTCTCGTCAGAAGTGGATAAACATTCAACGTTATAATTCACGGAGAAAGCACTGATTCACCGTAAATGCGCTAAATAACCCTTGTCGCCTGAAACCAACGTCGCTCGAGGATTGTTTCGGTCGTTATGGAACGCGGTGTTAACGATGGCAGTTGTGTGCTACGTTCCGTTCGTGCTTCTTCCGCCGATATCGGGCGGTATCATTGACTGTCGTGCGCTTTCGTGGCTTTCCCATTTTGTCTGAAATGTTGTTGCTGGAAATTATCTGTTTAGATAGGATAGATTAATGCGTGGACTGTGTTTCAGTTGTGATTTAACGGAGAATGCCGAATGTATATTGCGTTCATGGTGAATTCTGATTAAAACAGCGCTTTACGTTGTAAGTACCCGGTCAATAGTACACGATATAATAACACATTCGAGTATTTTTTATTCTCTTGGCTATTTGCGTACAATGACTCACAAATTATTCGTACTGTTAAGATAGTATCAAGGAATTTGTGGGTTACTCGTTGCGAAGACTGATTTCATTTCATTGGAAGCCAGCTACTCGGAACTGGTACGCTTGCAAATTCCTTGCCCGTGCTCTAGGAAGATGCTATCCTCCATTTATCACGCAGTGGCTTTTGTTACGTACGCCGCTATACGGTAATAATTAGCGGTATAACGATACGCTACCAATCGCGAACTTCGAGCGGTTGATATTTTTTACGATACAGACTTTCGTATCGACGATGATGCACGTTGCAAGGACCAAACTTGTATTTATAAAAAGATTAGAATCGCTCAAAGTTGGCAACTGAAAAACGCTGGTACAAATACTTTTGTGATTCACTGTACACACCCATCTTGCTGGACTCTCGATCATTGGCCGTCTGTTTCGAAGGTACGTAAATAACGTTGCATCCAGAGGGACGTTTAACAAGCACAGGACACGAAGTCATATTATACCAGCATGGAAACGTCGCGTCTGTTGGTACACAAGACCTGGTCGTTTCCTGGTCCAGGGCTCGATACTTGAAGCGTGTTTATGCGAGTCGCCGCACGCTCGGCCGAGCGTTCGGCTGTCTGGCCGGCTACGTGCTCGCCTCCTGCCGAACGAATTGCAAACTCGCGGACTCCTCGTCGGAATTGCAAATGCCACACGCCGGGGGTATATTTTAAAACGAGTGCTTCCCGATAATAGCCTCGGCCCCGGAATTTCATCGGCACGGATCTTCGCGCGGATATCGTCTCGTCTCGCGAACGCCGCCCACGTTCTCGAATAAGAGGGGGTTGATAGGAGGGTAGAGAGGGCAGTAGCGAAAACTGAAAAAGCTTGTTTCCCGATTTTACGCCCGCCTTGTTTCATACGGTAAACACGAACAACGTTTGCGACGCGACGCTTCGCTGTGCGCGCTACTGCACCCTGATTCTATTATCTTGCCGCAGAGTATCGGAGAAAGCTTTTCATTCCGAATCGTTCGTTCTGTTGCGTCTTTCAGGTATAAGTTTATCGATAGGCTTACGTATATGACAAACTTATTAGGTACAGCCAGTTGCTGTTCGAGTGTAACATCGAATGCGAAATGTTTCGTAAATTTAGCGCAAAGTTTAAGATTGAATTTTAAGGTGTTGAAGCTTAGGTAACTCAAATAATCCTATTATCCTCGTAATTAGAACCACATAACCTTTGCTATGTAATTGGATTATCCTCTATCACCGGTACGTATTAGGAGGAAGCTCGCAATGAAATTTCGTAAGACGAGACCCAAGTACGACATTCTGGTTGGATAAAAAAACGAGGAAAAAAATCGTCGTGACAACGATGCCGTAAAACGGTCGTACGGTGGCCTGGGCCAATTTCTACACTGGCCAGAGTTTCTATAGGAACGAAGCGGAAGATGGAGAAACGGTCGCCTATTATTCACGAAGCGACGTCCCAACGTTCAGCGTAATTGTGCATATTTTTGTCGCATCTGTGCTGTCGCTCAGCGGAATGGCCGATGTCCAATTGTCTCCTTACGGAGCGCCTAAGAGCCAATTTTGGCTCTTGGTTAAAGCCGTCGAATTTGGCCGTTGCTCGAATTCCGTCGCGGTCGGCATACAGCCGCGATTTTGCGACACGAATACACGTGTACGAGCTGTGACGAATTCGTCGTGAGCTTTTGTCTGACCAGAATCACGTTCGAGTCTCCTTCTGGTGGTAAATCGACCATGAATTCAATCCGTTCCAATTTTGAGACGCATTTGCGAACAAGGATGGAGACTGAGCGATCGTTCGTTAGTTTGATTGCTGCTTCTTCGGAGCTTAATCTGTCGTGGGTACGCGTGTCGTCGGGCTGCGTATTTTTATAGGATTATGGGAAATTTGAGCATGCAAAAACTCACGCAACGCAGTTAACATACAAAAATGTATGAAATATTTCGAATAGGATTTGATATAAGAAGTTGGGAAAATTACATAATGTGAGAAAGTGTTTGAACAATGTATCGATGTAGATTTCAGCCTAAGCTTTTCTTTTACATTCTATCTTTTTTGTCAAACATCGGTTTCTCAAACGACGGCTTATTCGAAAATTAGAGGCGAAGCATTCGTAAAAAGATAGTTTGTATCTCAATCTACGTTCTCGCGTACTTCGTTAAAATGATTCACAGGCGAGGTAAACCAATCTACTGGTAAAACGAATAAATCCTTTAAACCCGTGGTTCCCATTGTCCTGCCGAATATCCATCTGGACATATGTCTCACTGTGTCGCTTTATCAAGTTCGATATATATTTGTATCTTCGTTATCGACTGTCACATGTATTCTTCTTTAACGCGTGACGAATTTCCTTCGAGTTTTTCGCGTTATCGTCCTATCGAAAGCGGCATGTATCACAGGCGAGCTTGAAAGATTTATCGCTTTTCCAAGGATGTAACGTCGTCGTTATTCCAAAAAGGTTGACAGAGGGAAGATGGAGAAAATAACAGTATTCTCTGTATCCTTTCGTGCAGTATCGATTCCAGATGTTGATAAGAGATCAGGTGAGCCGCGGTTATTTCGTTTGGTGGTCGGGCGCGTAAATCGCGCACGTGCGTGTCGCTCGAGCGTGTACAGCCTTAGTACGCGCACGCATGAACGCGCAACGCCTGGAAATGGAGTCGAGCGAGAATGAATGCGGCAATTAGGGATTCGAAGGAATTACGTTGCGGGGAATTGTAATCGCTGTCGATGCACAGGAGAAATGCAGTGGTGTGCGTCTGCGAAATTACACTCGCGCAGCCAGCATCCATAGGAATACGATTATAGGTGCGCATGATGTTCTTGCTGCTGACGCGATCGACGACTCCTTGCAAGATAATTTCGAGGATGTTAATAGTGGTAGATGGTTGCAATCGTAGGTTTCTAATTTGTCATAGTCGTAGATTTTGGCCTCAAAATTAGTTAGTCGTTAACTTGGTGTTACACCTTAGGATAAAATTGAATGGAATTTTTGCGAACCTAATATCGTCCTATTGATTCAAGTTGACGATCGTTGTTATAATATATTTTGTCTAAAACGAAATCGGAAACTTTCTCTAGCATATCGTAGTCTTAATGTCTTGTCAAATTTAAAGCAAAATATAAAACATTCGTAAAATCTGATTTTCTGAATTCTCACGCAAAATAAAATTCTGGAGACTAGAGAGTAGAATAATATTAAACTTTTGTACTGTAATGTACAGTCGAATTTAGAAAATGCATCGAACGACAAATAAAAAACGGAATGTTATCTGACACAAGGATTGTTCGTATTCAACGATACGACTGTATCTAAACGTATGAGAAAATCGCGAGTCGCTGGATAGCTAAACTGTGTGTTTGCCCCTTCATTACCTCCGAGTATATACTAACCGATTTTAATTACAGCCTCCTTCGTGTAACTATATCTCTTCTTGCTTGTTATTTACTCGTAAGCTTGCCTACGCCATCCAACTTTCTTGCTGACGGTTTAAATGGGAGTCGCAGCCAGGACGTGATTTTCCTAATCTTTCCGGCTCTTTGGGTTTTGCGTCTTTCGCAAGAAATTTCACGGCTTTAAGTATATTTAGATGTAGTCTCCTTTAACGTTTTATAAATGTTGCGCATTATGCTACTTTTAACTAGACTTAAATATCGTCCATCTATTTTTACTTACTACATTATATCTTTATATTTCGTTATCTTTCTTCTAATTTTTTCATAAACTTTCAAAGGACACGCGTTTATATATCGGTTTGTTTCTATTTATGTCCATAGAATGGACAAAGTTTGACAAGGAAAGAAAATGGAACGCTGTAAACCGGTGTGCGTTGAGAATTACGTCATATTTATTTTTGATCGCTCTATTCGTCAAAATTAACCTGCTACTGTGAAGGAAGAACACGTAAGTCCGAATTAACATCTCACATTTCTGACAAGTCTTCTACACCTTACGTTCCATTAAATTATCTCAAATTCCTATCTCGTTTTTCCAAACTCATATACAACTGGCTATAAAAAGTATTGGCATATTATTATAGAATTTCTACGTTAATCGATTAGAATTTCGAAGTACGAAAACGAAGCGTATAGAACTTGATGAAAAAGCGTCTCATTAGAAAATAAGGATGAGTGCCAATACTTTTTATAGACATTGAAGATCTCATGCTTTTGAAACCTAACTAATTTTACCACCGAGTGTCCGTATCTTCTCCACGCAGTACAAAAATCATGCCTCGTTCAGGGGCGGTTTTACCTTGACCCTAATGACACTGTAAGTCTTCTGCCCCGAAACGCCATGGGGTCTTCAAAAGTGTTTGCCAAAGAGATTAATAAACGATTATCAGAATTACAGAAAATACGTTTATTAATATACAAAGTCTTGGATAAAACTATCAATTTTATTAATTGGAAGCAGCACGCATAATCGATCACTCGATGGGCCTATTCTGCAGCGTTTAGGAGGAGTCCTGCGTTTTCCGGAATGCGTGAAAAACAATGAACGCCTGCAACGTCCTTCGGACGTAAATATTAACTTCATCTTGGTTCGACAAACATCGATTTAACTTGACCAAAACTTTTTCGAATTTGGCTTAGTTCAGAAGCTCCAAAATGATTATTATGTTGAAGCTCGCAGAGTTAAATCCGCCACAGCCCTTATCGCAAAGTATTTCCTTCCTGCCTTTCCGCATCAAGTCTCGTGCCAACATCGATACCATCAAACTTTCGCGAAATCTATTTTTCCGTGGCACGCCGCGCGAGATATTAAGCTATCTGCCATTATCAGTCAATTACATCGCGCGTTACCTCCGCGATATCTCCGTCACGATCGACCTCTCTCGACGTTCCCTTCTCTTCTAATTCGAGGCCGTGTGCTCGATCCCTCGACTTGGTCGCCGCTTTTTGCACTGCTAACAAGCGATTCGCGGATTAAGCCGGATTCTCGGAGGCGTGCGATACCATCGTCGAGTTGGCGCTCGTTTCGCCTTTCGGCCGAAAGTGAGCGCGAAAGAGAAAGAGAAAGAAAAAGAAGGAGAGAGAGGCAGAGAGTAAAGGTTAAGGGCTGATAGCATCTCCGGAATTCCGCCCCTCGTCGATATTTCTCATGGACGCGCCTATTACCGGCTGCCTCTTTCCTCTTTCGCACCGGCTCGCGCTCCTCTTTATCTTCAGCCCCTTTCCACCCTCGTATTTCCGTTATCTAATGTTTATGGACGAGACGATCCGCTATATAGCGGCCGATCGCTCCTTAAACGCGGCCAGAAGCGAATTTATTCAACGCCCTTCTCGATCGCCGTCCTCGTCGAAAGACAAGATCGTGGCGAGTTCGGAGGTTTCTCTGACGCTTTTAAACGCCGATGAAGATGCAAAGGGGAACTCGTTTCGTATTCCCGGTACTGAAAATTCTTCCACCATGCTCGAAATGATTGGAGTGTCGTCTACGAGTACGTTTTCCTCGGGGGAGGACGGTGGAATTTTAAGAGGTTCGCGTGATGCGATTAAATCGTCTTTACGTCGGGTTAGAATCGGTTTGGGCTAAACTGGACTTGTTTGACAGGTACCGTTAAAGTGTTCGAGCTGTGTTTGAGGAAGGGCGAGCTCGGTGAAGCGTGACACGAGGGTTGGAATGTCTGAAACAGAGGGTAGTCCGTCTTGCCGCGCGTTGGATCTTGGCACTGTCATTCGATAGAAACTACGAATAACGCGTCCGTTTTGCTTGAAGCAAGATTTTCATTTAGCGAGATCTCTAATTATATGACAAATATTACGGATACGAATAATTTACGATTTTAGGCACTGTTTCGATGGTTTCTTATTAATATTGTGCAAGTTTACGATAAACAATGCTCAATTTCTACGGTCAATACACGAACATGTTTAAGCTGAGGATGGGACGAAAATTTGATACGATAGCAAAAGAAACAAAACGCTCTAAATAAACCTAGTTTTCAGATCCTAGTATTTCATCGTTCGAACTACGTCAAATATCCACACGACGATTTTCACCTTAACCACTCTGATCCTATATCCGTGAAATTATAGCATAGAAAAAAAAGCTGCGAATGTCCAAGTTTATAACCTGCGCGCAAAACACACTTAAGCCGAGCTATAACGAAAACTCGATACAGTAGCGAACGAGGTGAAACGCCGTAAATCATCGACGATCACGATGGCATTCTGGCATCGAGTCGGCCAATGGGAATCGACGTTTCGAACGGACACGCGGCCATTCCCGCGTCCTCGCCGCCGATCGTGAAATATCGTCGGACGTTAAGCGGTCCGCGTGTAATTTACTCGGGCTGGCCTCGAATTAGAATTCCTACCTAGGGCCGAGCAACCTCGTATCTAAATGGTAATGGGTCCGCGTCACGCTAAAGAAGCGAGGGTGAAACGTTTGCTAACGGATAGTGAATCAGGTGGCGAGCGTCTAATGGCCTCTTCCAAGAGACATTGCCGAGTATCGAATACTGCTTGCTGCATTGCCGATGCATCTGCGAATGCTGGTTTATGCTTCTGTCAATTATCTCCGGTAATGAAAACACGCGAAAACGAAAGCAATCGTGCTTTTGCCTTGTTCGCTCGGCGAGGTATTTGCCATTTGTTGCGCGATGGAAATGCTTTTTAAATTGACAGACGATCGTTCGCGCATATGATATATGTATATGTAATATATATCGTGAGTTAAAAGTTAGAAATCGTTTCGCTGGAACGCGATTCGAAGGGTAATGATTTAACTTCAGCTGTTTATCTAATTGTCCGCTGTTTATTAAATTGTCTATGAGACATGGAAACGCGTAAAATTGAACAGAATGCATGTAATGAAATCTACGAAGTAAAGTGCTCGTTATAACGCGATATATTAAAACGAAGGTGGTCCATTTCAATTATACAGAAGTTAAACCGATTGTTGCTCCACCGATTTACTTTCTCAGAGGTTAAACGTCAGTTATATGCGCGAATTAAAAACTTTTTAGGAAGACAGTTGATCGGTTTGACATTTTAAATGGCTCGTTTATCGAACTTCTTTTTGATATTAATTTAATCGTGAGTCTTGAACAATACGACTCGTCCGTGTAATCCTCACGAAAGTACAGAAGCTTTCACTAATTGGTTATTAAAATTCAAATTATCTTCTCGGTTGGTAATTTCTTCCAGAGAAATATAATAGAAAATGCAAAATTTCAGGAACGAAAGAGATATGTTCGCATCTTGTTACGAAGCTCGCAAACTTCTTTTCGTATCCGGCGTTCTAATGGTCGCGTTCGTTAACGTAACGTCTGAAAATTGCCAACGTAGAACGACTGAAAACGCAGGCTGTCCCGAAAGCTAATATTATTAGTGGCACAATAGAGTCTCGATTATCCGACTCGGTTGGAGCCACTGCACAAGGAATGCCATGGAATAAAGTTTACCCTTTGACGTACTCCCATCATGCGAACGTCGGCTGAATAGGGAGTTACCAAAGCATATGCGTTATGAACTTTATGCACCGTGCCGCGATATTGCCTTCTCGCGGGACGATCGTTTACTGCTTTTCAGCAACGAACAGGACAGTCTCGTTTAATAACGATAAAGTGGAGAAAATTTAGTAGTAGAAAATTATAAGTTTTTAACGTTTCATTTTGTCCGGGATAAATCGGCCATTTAAACTTCTTATACGAATGCATTTGGAAAAAATTCGATCGATCTTGGAAATTGAGAGTCCAGCCAGTCCATTAATTTGTTATTCATTGGAATTCTTAATATTTTACGCGCGTTGCTTATAGATGGATTATTGTCGCGTTTGTTTATTTGCCAAAGCGTTCATTTCTATCGCTATTGATTCACTTCGAGTGAATTACAAGTATATCGCGTAATACTCGATTGAAATTTCAATCAAGTGTGCTAAAACGTTGTGAAATCGTTTAAAATCTCATACATACAAATAACTTATAAATATCTGTTGCACCAATGTAACATGCGTCAATAATTTATAATTTGTCTCGTTGTTCGTATGTTTGACCTCAAAATAGCAAATTGCAACAACGTACGTATATGTTTCGCAATTTTCCATAATAACTGAAGTGCTTGGGCGTTAAAGAGTTACGCTTTGCCATTAATTTCCACGAAGCGAAAAAGAACAATACCGACAGAAGCTAAAGAAAAACACTGGAATCGACCGCGTCTTCCGTTCTTTCTTCCCTTTTTCTTTCCGCGAGTACGTAAACCGAGGAAACGCACAATGGCGCAATCAAAGAATAGATTGGTGCTCGCGATAAAACGACACGCTCTCTCTATCCACGAGCGTAAAACCCGGAGTGCCAGATGTACAGTGTACAGTCGTGAAACATTTGTTCCGACTAGACCGGCAACGTTTCGAACACAACGTATTTTCCTCAGCATTTGCCGATATAACTCAAGGAAATCTGGCACGGACGTGCGACGAATGTATCCCCCTATGTAGACGTGAAAATCAGTATATTATACAGGTTCCTGTGTCCCCTTTTCTCTCCTGTTATTCCGTCGATTTCGTTCACGATTCAGTGACGAAAAGGTACCGTTGCAGCGTTACCTCGTATAGACAGGCGACTACGTTCTTTTCATCAGATTTGTGAAAACAGGCAACCAAATTTTTCGAATGTAGCATTTTACATTTGGCTCCTTGGTCCAACAGTTTCACCTGGTGACGCCGAAAGTTTGAAAGAGAGAGAAGCGAAACGTCGTAAAATATTTTCTTAGATAATGAGTTTCGAGTTTGCAAATATGAGAAAGATCCGTATGGTTCTTTAAGTTTGTATATTGAGAATGGTAGGAATCTTTTTATACAATTCCTGGCAATTGGATTCATTTTACTTTCTAATTGCAACGCTGTATCACGAATAGGAAAGCGTACCGCTTGACAATAATATCGTACACATGATAATTAATTTATTACTATACTATATCGTAGATTCGAGTCCCTCACAGTGTTCCATCCATTGAAAAACATCCTTCAAACTGATTTAAATCGAACCTACAAAATGACATATATTGTACATATACTTGGTTCGCCTAAATTAAATAAATTCTGCCCTTATTGGCTCTCTTATTCGATCTCCGCGACTATCTTTTGCATTTCACGTAAATGTATGTATACGGTAGTCCCACGACAGGTAGGTTCGGCGTGTCAATAAATTGTTCATTCCGATCCACTTCTTCACGGACAGCCGTGTCCCGCCATGCGGAACCGTCCAGTTGTACAGTCAATTTAGAGTGGCCGTACCTCGTGCGGTAGATAGAGGCGACCTTTTTAACTGTGCTCCGTTACGCATAATTTACGTTCATTATCTTTAATGGGCGAGCTATTAAGAGGGGCGCGAGTAATAGTATGGCAATACCACTAATGCTTCCGCTCCTCTTACTTTATACCTTCTCCACCTTCACTCCCTTTCTCCCTTTTCTCTCTCTTTCTCTCTCTCTCTCTTTCTCGCTTTTTTATTCACGCACACATAGAACCTGGATATACACACCGATCTACTTTCTTTCTTTCTTCAGCTTTCGCAGCGTTCTTTCAGTCTGCTCGTTTCACCATTTTTTTGCCGGCACGGTTTAGAGGGCCGCGCGAAGCAAACGATGCCGGGGGAGCATTACTCTTCGCGTGGGAGAATGCAATAATCGGCGAACGATCGCTCTCGTCGAATAAAAGTATTTTTTACGCGGCGCAGAATCGCTCGAATGGGTAATTCGATAGCAATCGATGGACGGTCGTTTTTCTTGCCCTCCTGTCCTTCTTTTTCTTCTTTTTCGGTTTTTAGTTCGATTTGTCGTTCGCTCCTATCGATAACGAATGTGTTAACGACGATCCGTTTCGGGGGATGATTCCGCGAGACAGGTTTTCGCCTAACTGTTTAATCTTCGTCCTGTTTCCGCGTATCGTGAAAGATGGCTGCAGTTTTCGTGAAACATATTTCACAGGCTGGGCGATAGTAGATTTGTGTTGATTCGAAGCTTAGATAGAAGCGGATTGAGAATTTAAATAGACAATTTGATTGCACGACGAAAGAGAGGAAACGGAAGCTTACGTATAGCGGCTATAAAACATGTTTCCACATACTCTTCATTTTCTATCGAAACGTCGTTTTTATCATGTTTCGTGCTTCATCATATTCGTAGTATCAAAATATCGTAGCCGTATGAAAGCGTTGTTAAATGATATGAAATTTGTTATACTTGAATCTAACCGATTAATATGCAAATGCTATAATAATATACAATGGTATGCAAATATTTTTTGTAGCCATTGCATATCGACTGCGTTTAATTTAATCTGAGAATCGAGAACGCAATTTACCATTCGATAATACGTTTCAACGATAAGCAATTATTAATGGTGAAATTTCATTCTCTCCATATATGCATCTCCTTTTTCACTCTAGCAACTTTGAAAGTTGTTTTGCTTTAGTTTGTCTTGAATTATGTACATATGTATTCCAGGAAAACATATCTTGCTTTTCATTAAAATAGGTTAATGTAATTCAACTTGAGATCCAAGAACTCCACGGCCGGGAACCTTGACGAAGATAAATAGCACTTGAATGAGTCATAAGTTCTTATCCAGTTTACGAAGAAGCTCTATTTATTCTATAAAAACTCAGGCTTTAAATTTTAGCTTCCGACGGAAAATGTATAGTAGAGGCGACGCTATAAATCAATATCACCTACATAGTACGCGAATAACGCTATTTTTAACCTTTCTACTGCGATCGAATCTGTCTCTTTCCTCAAACTGATACAATCTTTTCATTTCGAATTTTACCGAAATCAAATTTCTCCACTTCGTTCGTTTACGTTCGTGTTTTAATAGAATACACGCGTTTTAGCAGATTTCGTGCTTTTTAATTTTTTTTTAATTCCATCGAATCTCTTATTTTCTCCACTCGGTACATTTTTTCCAGAACAGTTCTTCGCGGAAACAAGAATAAGTCAAAATGTCCAAGATAAATCCTTCGCTTGTCGAAGTTGCTTTCGTTCACCGATATTACGAAGCACATTTTTGATAAATACATAATTACACACATAATACATTTTTTCACAAATCCCCTATCTCTTATCATCTTCTCTGGCATCATCAAACCCTTTATTCTTTCGATTCATTATCTTCGAGAAGAAAGCTTGACAAAAACAGGATGAGGATGGAAAAAGAAAAATCTCCGGGACAACAATTCCACCGATTGTTCTGCAGAATTGTCGTCGTCGCGTCGGTCAAACGATCAGCGAGATTTTTCGCGACTAGTTTCATCGTCGTGTTCCCTCTTTCTTTGGCAAAAGTGCGTCCGAACTTTTGCACGATGACTCGCTGTTCGTTCAGCGGATTCGTGCGACCGTCTTCGCGACATTCTGGCACGAGTATCTCCGAATGTCTTTCGACCTGTCACTTAGCGTCCCAAAGAAATAACATTTCCTCCTCCAGCATCAGCGCGACATTGTCGTCGTCGTCGTCGGCGTCGTCGTCATGTTGCTCGTTGTCCGCCTCATTCTCGTTGGACACTCCAGTTTTCCCCTCTTCCTGCAGGACATCGCGGTGAGCGGATCCTTGTCCTTCCGTATTTTTGTTTCTCGCCAAGCATTCTTGTCCGACGAGGATCCACCCTTGCTAAGCGTCGCGTCACTGTCAGCTTGAATAATACATGTAAGCGACATAGAACGTTCAGCTTGACGTCCTGTACCACGTTGTTTGTCCTGTACGAAACTGCTCACGCGTCTGTATAGCTCGTTCGTGAAACTATTTTTATCATGGAGATTGTTTTTACCGATTTTTTTAACAGCCACGAGGACGTAGTTTAATTATCAAATGCATGATTAATGTAAATCATTTGTAGACCTTCGCGTAACGAGCGTTACCGTGTGAACGTAACATACACGTGAAAGCTTTCCATTCTGTCCGTGTATTTTTGAACCATTCTACGTAATCTCGTAGGTGCATAACGAATTCCAAGATGTTTGTTGATTTAAACAAACTTAGTTTACAGTTCGCGCACACATCGTATATTTCTGTTCAGTGTAAAACCTTTTCACCGAGTACTCGTGTCGTGGCAGTGATCGAAGCCTAAAGCAACCCTGGCGCGGATTTCCTGTGTCGTCCCGGTAGTCAACAACTCGGTTAATGTTTCATCTCTCTGTAACCGTGTACCTCTGTGTGTTTCAGGGATTGCCTTCGACGTGAATTGGATGTACTGACGTCATCTGGAGTTCGCTACACGGTGAGTACACCTATGCAACGATGTGACCCGAACCCAGTCAACGATAATTCGTCCGGGAGTGTGCGAGGCGCTTTGAATTTTCAACCGAACCGAGTCGATTCGAGTGTTTACCTCGTTGCGCGCGCGTTTGCACGATTTCCAAAAGCGATTACAAGGCGAGCGTCGAGTGATTTCTAGATTTTTAAGAAACGTTCATTAGTTAACGCTTTTCCCCCTTCTTACAAATTTTGAAAAATCGAGAATTACAAAATACGTTTAATCGATTTGCATAGGAAACGCTGGAACTCGACTCGGTCCACGATCAGATAGCAAATTGGCTTACAAGTTAAAACGTTTCAACCTTTCGAACGATACTGTGTGTTACTGTATTGAAATTAGTTGTTGCTAACGAAGCTGGATGCAGAGAACAAAACGAAACTTTAGTAATGGCAAAAGTATTAACTTTACCTTCGTACAGAATTAATTCTCCGATCGTGTCGTTCGCCTCGCTCGACTTTTCCACGCGACAACCACCATACGCGAATTCTACTTCAAGCCGTTCCCCAAACCGAAACCTCAAGATACACGAAAAAAGCCCGCTCGAACGAAGAACATCCAGTGGCGGTAGGTAAAACATACCTTAACGCTGTTAGCCGAGCCATGAATAAATTTAGCGCAGCGACCGAGATTACGAGGCCGGTCAAGTAATAATGCGCGCGAGAAGAGGCGCGCCCTTAGCCCCGTAGACGTTATCGAGCAAAACCATCCCCTTTCGCCCTCAAACTAGTTTCGTACGCGCGTGTACAGTACTGTACAACCGTGCCGCGTTTCTATAACGCGTGTACACACGCACAACCGTGGTTTCACATACTCCACTCTCACGAAAGCTCGTAGAATCCACGCGAACGACAAATGGGGAGCGTAGAACACACACACATAGACAGAGAGAGAGAGAGAGAGAGAGAGAGAGAGAAGGAAAGAGAGGGAGAGAGAGAGAGAGAGTGGTCCAGCGGGGGTGAACAGGGGTTGGGAAGCGCTCGAAAACATTTACAGCGAATCGGATTAACGCGGGTATTTAATCCCGCCCGCGGCTTTCTCGTCGGCAAAATGAAAAGCGGGACGGCTAAAAAGGCGTATTAAAAAATAAGGCCGACGGAGGGTGAAAGGGGGGTGGCTCGCGGACGAGTGGAGGCGGTGAAACATGGCGGTGCTCGCGGACACTGTGAAAAGGGGCGGAATGGGCGAAGAAGCAAGATACAGGGTGCGCGCGGGCCTTCGATGAAATCTCATCTCTTTAATGGGAGAAACTTTTCCAACGAGCGAAGTCATCTCCCTCGAGCTTTCTCATCGAGTATCGGATTTCTGGCTGATCGCGCGCCGCCGCTGCCAACGACGCAGACACCCTTGAATCCGCCGCGTCGGGAGGGATGCTTCTCTTCTCTTCTTTCTTTCTTTCTTTCTTTCTTTCTTCCTTTTCCCAACGAACGAAAGTTAACGGCTGAAACGAAGAGCTGGTGAAAGGAGAGAGACACAGATGGGCCTGGTCCGTGTCCGTGTTTTTTAATCATCCTGAAAAGGAGCTCGAACGTGTCGCGTCTTACGTTTGAATCGGCCAGATGCTCGAATGGAAAGGGTGAGCGCGAACTTGTTCACGATTATCTGTCGCAAGGGTGTCGCAGCTATTCGTACAACGCTTTCGTGTCTTGGATGTTCTGCACGAGGCGTGTGTGCATGGTTTCTCTCGTTCTTTTGGGCTTGTAGGCGGATGATTTGCGACGATAGACATGGGAAAAGGGTAGTAGAGAGAGAGGAAGTTGTTGAAGAAGTTGGAAAATTTCAAGGTAGTGGAACTGTGATCCAGACGGAAGATGCAGCGTTCTTGCTAAATTCGTCCTTTCTTTTGTCCGAGATTCATTGTAAATGAACGTTTTGTATCGAAATTTTCTATGGCGTTTTTTTTCATTTTTGTTTTCCTATGCAGATTTTTCTATCGTCTGCAATTTGTTCACCATCTTCGTTTGATTTTAGAATTAATTCTTAAAAGTCGTAAATCAAATCGAAATAGTATCGTCGATATTATTGATAATACTAATATGTGGCGATGATGTACGATGTGTGAGGATCTTCATTGTTAATTATCAAAAAATAGAAAACAAGTACTTGAATTTCCTTTTTGTTCTTGGCGATGTACAAATTTTTGAACTGTTTGAAATATCGGTACTAGAGAGAATCCAATTATTGAATAAAAGTCCCGACTCTTTGTATTGAAATTTACAAATATACAATCTGCGAGAAAGCAGCACCGAGGAAGTGTAAGAAAACTCGTACAGTTTTTCAGTAGTCCGTCAAAATGATGTCTTCCTTTTTTTCAAGATCAATACTAGGATCAGTTTCCGGGTCTTTTGAAACAGTTTACTCTGGTTTAAAAACGAACGGCGAATAAACTTGGAAAAGAAAGGCCTCGGTGAAAAGTGGTACAAGAACGATGGAACATTTTGAAACAGAAGACGTGTTGCGTTATGACGATTCTTTTCACGAGCAAATAGTAAATGTAATTCCTGACGGTACACGCAACAGAAGGATTAATGAATGTTGAACAGCGAAAACTTAATAAGCGACTTAAACTTTGTGTCTTGTATGGAAATACGGGCATTTAAAGCATCGCTTTTAACGTAAAGAATTTAATTTCAAAAATATTTATACCGTATGCTTGGATTTTATTCTAAGATAAAACGCGCAATGATAGAGGGCACTGTAATTTTCTGATATGCCGGAAACAGAATGTAAAATTTTACTGGGAATTATTTTATGAACCCTTGAATATTCTTTTCAGTAATAATTTTAGACTTTTCGAAGAAACTTTTATGTATTTAATTCATTAAAGATAGGGGAAGTGAATTAATACGTAGAAGGGACAGGCAAGAAAAATATTAAATGAATTCTTGGAACTCCCACGGTATTAAAAAACAGAATTGAAATCTCAGTTATTAGCTTAGTTACTTTCAACGCATGGTATATTTTTTTAAAAGATTAAATCGCAGTGAAGAATTCTATGAAAAATGTATTCGCGTTAATTATCGTGTGCACCATCTTGAATTTCTAAATCTCTATCATTTATCCCCTTTAAGAGACTGGCCGAAGAATTTCAAACGACGAAGACACAAAATGCTCGTAGTTAAATGCTTTCGAATTTATCGAGGTAATCGCGAAGCGACCTGAAATCTTCCGTTTGCATCTTTGCAGTTGGTTGCAGCACGTGAGCACGATAACTCGAAGAGCGAGGCAACTTGTTCAGGGAACGCGTTTGTGGCGCAGAATCTCACGTACGTTCACACGAACGCGGCACGCTCGCAGTTGCTGCGCCTGTTTCGTTGGAAATTGCCATCGGAAAGTCGTAATTAGTTTAATCAGTTTCATATTGCTCTCTTCCTATGGATATTGCGTCCCAGCATCTTACGTCACGTCACATTTTCCTCTTTGCTGGCAAACAGATCTCTTTCAATGGGAAAATATTTTGGAAATTCTCTAGAAACGTTAAAATTTGGGTAGTTTCGATATTACGACCGGGCTTAACGAATCTGATTCACAACTCTAGGTTTGTGAAAAGGAAAACTCTTTACTTTGACGGTATATATATTTCAAATTGCGTCGAGTTCCACTGTATTTATATTTTATTCTTCAATTCTGTGATCATCGCTTTAAAGTTATTGACGTTTTATCAACGTTGTCTACGTTTAGTCGAGTATTTTATTTTTTATTGTTTACTTTAATGCTTCAATTTTTACATTTTTATTCCTATTAATAATAGAAATTAATTCTGTTGAATGAATATATTAATAAATACATTTTATTAGTAGATAAATGAAAGTAATATAAAAATACAGGAAACTCGACAAATGTCGAATTATTTTTTAATCATACGCGAAGAATAGAAAATACCAGGAGTTTTCAATCTGCGGCTGTTTAGGAATATTTCAAATAATAATGAGTAACGAAGAAAGTGTGAGTAATATATATGTTTGGACTAAACGAATGGCAGTAACAATGTCGGAAGATAATATACTTTATCTCTGGTGTGTTGTTTGATAAAAGAGCATTCAGAAGCGAGAGGAGAAAGCGGTGGAAATAAATCGACGAGGGATAATGTCCCGAAACGTTCGTGTCAATCTCAAATGCCGTCAGTCCCTTCTCAAGATTCGTCTTCGCGGATTCGAGTGCAGTAACAAATACCTTTGCTCGTTACTTGTCATTCATAAGGTTTTATGTGGAGATAGCTGAACGTGCCTCTGTTCTATTCGTTTTCGTATAAGTCGAACTGACATTCCAATTCTACCCACCTTCCGCGTTTTCTCGCATCTCCGTACGAAAGTATCGAAAGAAATATTTCTGTCCAGTCAAAGGATAAACATCATTCGTCTTCGAATTGATAAAAATTCGTAGAAACATTTACGACACGGCGCTTTAGTTAATCTACGTTTTCATATCTTTTCTCTTTGCTGTAACGAAGAAACGTCTTTATAGCTGGTATATGTTTGAAATATCAAACGTAAGTTTACCTTCTTATTAATAATTTCGAAATAATTTCTCATTTGTTCTTGTGCCGGATTTTCTAATAATCTTGATAATAAATTAAAATTAATGCTACAGATATCGATAGTAATTTTCTTTCGGTTTCGGTAGATTTTTGACAAAAATGTTTCCCAAAGTTAAAACGACTATTTCACCAAATTCTGGAATTTTATGGAACATATAGTTACTCTAAACTGTAAGATGGCAATGTAAGTAATTTAGGATAAATAATTTAGGAAACGTTCTTGGAAACACAAGATTAGATAAATTTTATCGAACAGTTGGCCTTTAAAAAGAATCAGATTATCGATTAGAATAAATGTTATTTTGTTTTGGATTATTAATTATTTCCTTCTATAAATTGAAGGGTGTAACGATATGTTTTATCATCATTATTATTTATCATTATTGCTCTATTCTTGTCACTTTTTTCTACTATTTATTCTCTCAGCGTAGGTATTGGAAATACTGTTTCCTACCTCATTTGCCAAGAATAAAAATGGGCAAAAAACGGGAAAGTGATATTTCAATAGAATTGGCTTCGATCAGCTTCGAACTCCTCCAGCCCTCCAGCACGTTTTATGGAATCCGCTATTCAGCTGACACTAACAATATTCTTTCATAAGACATATTAATAGAAACAGTCTACCGAAAAATTAAGTCAGCGAAGTATCAAGAGATATGTCAACGTTTAAAAGCAATCTAATTCAACGTTTATCGATACTATATCGTAAATTGATTTTATAAAGATGACAAAAATTACATTTATAGAGATCATAACTATGTATTACACCCTCCCATCCAAAAAAAAAGCAAAAGAAAAAGAAAGAACACTAAGACCTACTGAGTTAAATTTCTGTCTTTAAATTGCACTTCGATATAACTCAAGTATCTTCTTCAAACATCTTATCAGAAACCTTAATAAAACAAAATATTTCGACCATAAAAACAAGGAATAAATAAATTCTCCTCGCGCAGCCCAACTTTCTAAAAGCAGATAAAAATCGTATAGTGAAGGAACAAACGACTACCGAAATACCAAAATACTAAAGGAAATCTACTCAATAATTCAACGTAAAAATTCAGAATACCATTCAGCGCAACACGTGCCACCCGTATCCACGTCAGCCCGAGACAACCATTTCTGGATCACTTACCATTCCTGAGACGTGTATCGTACACGTTGAACGGACCACCCATTTCCGTTCCTCGTCAGTTCACCATCACCGTGATAGCGACTGGTTCGTAGCTGAAAATCGGCTCTCGAATCTCCTACTTGCTTCACGAATCATACCTCGTCGGCTACTTCGCGGAAGGCATTCGCAATTCCTTCGGCCTTTCCCCTCCAGTTTCTTCGCTTCTGTAATCGGTCGTTCGTATCTCGCGGCACTGACGTAGAGAGAACGTAGTGCGGGTTCTACGTGTTATCGTGGAGAGCGAACCGCGTGATCGCGGCCAGGCCGATTTCGTGGCGTGAACGATGTACGATCGAGTCGGCTGGGTGAAAAATGAACAGGTTTCTCGAGGCGGGTAGAGGCTTAGCCACGCGAGCCGAGCGTACGTTACGTGACCTCAGCGAGACTTCATAAATCCGGCATCAATATCGAGCAGGCAGCCCGTGGCCGGCATCGCCCTTTTCTCTCACGTTTTCCTCGCACGCCACGCTCCGCGCGTCAAATTTATTGCGATTGTCGTCCGCTCCCGTTCTACGATTAATAGAATCTATCGAACGTACAACGCTCGGCACCCTTTCTACGATACTTTCACGCGAAATCTTCCCGCCGCTGTTTACACCTTGCAGCTTAATTGTATTCTTCTGTCGTTGAAAATGGTCTCTCGAGTACGAAAGAAATATGGTAGAATCGTTGTTAATATTTGCGTAGTTTCTCACTTGTGCTTTTTCGTAATCGTAATGTTTGACCGTTTTTAACATTAATTAATTAGGGAAATTCTACGAAAACGCGAGAAAATATATCGTATTTGATTCAAGACGTTCGCATTGGATGACTATTGTTGTTATTTGACAATCCCCAAGGAAAAGAGGTCAGCGTCATCGATCAAATACTTAGGTATTGCATGTTTTAAGAAACATTGCCGCACATCGGTTGATAATCGCGGATTATGATTAATGTCTGTATACGTTCTCACAAACCGCTCCACCAATTGTCACTTTTTATAACAGACATATAAAAGAACAGTCTTAGACATAGATAAGTTACCTAGTTCTTATGAAACACGCTACTCTACGGAGCAGATAATCTGTTCGTTTCTTGTCAAAGGACACTCGCGTTCCTTCTCCATGGACACCTTAATCGCACGATGCAAAAAGTTAAAACGGTAAACGTGAAAAGCAAATAGAGAGAAAGGGAGAAAGAGAAATAGAGAAGAAGAGAAGGTGAGCAAATAAGAGGTTCGCCGCGTTGTTTCACGAATGCATATTTCATCGAATCGACGCAACCCTTGACTTTTGTCGGCAGCTGCCGTCATCTCGAGAGATCCTGCAGAAGATTTCTTTTGGAATCGAACGAGCCACCGCCGGTCTACATCTTGATTAAAGCGATTGTTTCGACGAAGAGCACTTTCGTAGGCGCTGCTCCTTCTTCTCTTTTCATTTTCCTCTCCTTTTTTCTCGTTCGAGCACGATTTCTAGGTCCTCTTCTCCCTCCAGAAACGTCCAAGCGTGATATCTACTTAATTACCGAAGCTTTTGTAAGCGAAACGAAGCAAGTGCTCGACAAAGAGCGTCGGAAAAAAAGGACGATTGTATATATGTATAAAAAAAGAGGCAAAGAAAGAGAGAGAGAGAGAGAGAAGAAACGGAACGAGAGACACTGCGTTGATACCAATGCTGGAAAAGGCTCGAGGAAATGTCCGTTGGTAAGAGGCATTTACATGTAAATGGCCCCATGGTTACGAAAGTCTCGTCGAGTGGGACGAGGAGAGCGAAGTTAACGAGGCTCGATCGTCAGGAGGAAAAAGAAAACGGCTGCCAGACGGAAAAAACGGCTGCACCATAGAGAAAGAGAAGGGGGATATCGTTCCGTTCCGTTTCGTTTCGGTTCGGACTTTCGTCTGTCGTTAACATCCCCATCCTCCTGAGTTTCTACCATTTCCACCGTTCTTGCTCGCTTCGCGCCTCCAACTATCTCGATTTCTTATCCTACCTCGGCTAATACCCAGATATACTGGATAAATCGAAGCTTCGTGGATGAGCTACTATTGTCCTCTCTATGAATGTGCTTTTGTGATAAATATGTGGATACAATGGTTGATTTCTATCGCGATGAGATTAATTTAGGAATTATTGCGATTAACAGCCTACGAATTGTGATGCGTTCGTAGGAAATTTTTAAGAATTTGCATGGAATGTACGTAATACGAAAAAGTAGGTAAAATATTCAGCGTACTATAGAATTTTCTTCGCTACTTATCGTTAGTAGGTAAAACGATTTTCTACGGAGGTTCTACTTTTTTAATTATATTCTCAAACATAGGAATTTGCATACAAATCCGCAGTATAGTAATCAGTATGTTTGAAATTCAGGATAATTCGAAAACTTAAGCTGCATGACATTCTCGGTATATTTAGAAATCTAGTATTTTGTACGCTTTCGCGAATGAAAGATATTTAATAATTAATATAAATATATGAATTAATATAGATTTCCGTAGAGATCTTTAGCTAATCGAATACAACCGCTTCGAGTAACTTTCGGTCAGATTCTCACGCTTAACTGCACGACGCTTCGAACTGTTGTGACAAATTACAAATTCCTGAGATTATAATTACAGTATTATAATTATATAATTGTATAAAAAATATAATCATAATATCGAATATAATTGAAACCGATAAAAATAGAGTGCAAAGTCTAGGACCGCTTTTAGAGCGAGTCGCAGGTTGAAAATCGAAAATGGAGGGTTGGCCAGTTGTCACGAGGGTTCGCGTGTATGCGCATTAGGTACACGCAAGTGCCAAGCCAGACTGGTCCGGCAAATAGTTGGAAGCCTTACGGTCGTATATCATCGGGACAGGATTTATGCAACGTGGAGATTCGCGTGTAGGTACGAGTGTGTTGGCTTAAGCGAAGGTAACGGGCCACGCGTACAACTATAAGTCACGAACAGTTTTCACTGCACACGCGCGAACAACATTCTCTTCGACGTGTCCACGCGGAAGTATACGTGTTCCTTGATGCACAATTTAGTCGAGATTAGTTCGTCATTGTATACCTTGTACGTAACGTTATTACTAAATCGCAGATTTTCAAGCAAATTCGTTCTTTGACGAATCTAGTCAAACGAATGAAATTTAAATAGGAATTTGTTTAATCCACTGATTGTTGTAACAAGTATTATACTTTGGATATTTCGTGCACTTTTTGCAATTTTAAATTTACTATAAGTATAAAGATCTGCGTTCGTTATTTGACACCAAAGGGTTAAATTACTGTGACGAGTCAGACTCGTGATATGAGACCAAGGGATTAAATTACCATGACGAGTCAGACTCGTCATTCGATGCCAAGGGGTTAAATTCTTTCAAAAGGAAAATGGAGGTATCGTATCGTTTCGTGTAATTTTGCGTCCCAGTGCAACGGATACATTATCATTTACGAGCGCTCGGTTGTTGCAAGCGTTTGTCGCGATTGCAATTACCATTGAACTTGTTACTGGCTACAGAGGAATCGATCAGTGTTGAAAATTGCATTAATTCGATGATGCTGAAGTTAAACTTGTGGTAGCCCGATCGATTCGTTTTTGTAGCAACTTTTACGTTTCGTGCATAGGGGAAGGTAAATGGTTTAAACGAAGAATTATAGCGATATAAAAATAATTGATACTTTTATAGAATTGGTGGCAAGTTGATCGTCTATTGCATTTTTCCCTATAACGAAGAATAGATATCGCTTTTCATCCAGTAGATGTTCACTTCTGCCATTTCTCTTAGACCAATAATCTACAAAATGATCTACTTTTTCCAATATTCTTGATCCAATATTATCAGCGTACGTGCAATAACTAAACCGTGAATATTTGTACATTCGTGACAAATATAAATTTGTAAATATCTACAAATATGAAAAAGTATATTAAATATCAAATATAAGATACATGTTAGATAATAATTAGAAAGTAAGATATACTTTTATTCGTCTTTTTTATCAGTGTCTACAAAAACACGAATTGACATAAACATTTCACAGTACGCTAATAAACATGTAATCGTTCCTTTCTTATTTTTTAAATTGCCATATTAAATATTTGTAAATGTGAAAAATTCAATTTATTTGCTTAGAAAAATCCACTCTCCTCGAGGAAAAATTTCAACCTGTAAGATCAGCCGAATGCTGCATCAGTTCGTAAGCTGTCGGTTATAAACCCGAGATACGATGAACACGCTTCAGAAGCACCTGACTGACGTCAATCTGCAATTGCATTTCTCGTGACGTGTGGATACATTTTGGTCGAATTGCGTCGGATTATCTGTTCTCAATGTGCGATAGCTTCCGTGTTCTAACTGGCGCTACGTGGACAAGCGATTCTAGATCGTGGTATTAGACAAGCTTTTCGTAGAGCTTTGTCTTTAATTAGATATCGTCTTTCAATTTCAATAATGACTGCTCTATCCTGTGAACATTTTAACAAACGTATAATGTTTTGTGAGACAAGTACAGCTATCAGAAATCTATCGGACTGGTCGATACAAATAACACGTAATTATAAAGATATGTCATCTTATTCTCGTTACAGATTTATAAACGTAGAAAAGAAATTAGAATCGGTCTGCTATTATACGATACCGAAAAAAAGAAAAAAAAAACAGTATCGACAGAAATACTATCTATACGAAAACTAAGCCATCGATCAATGATTCAACTTGAATCCGTTCTACCACTTGAAACATACCAGCTCACAGTTTCATCAATCATAATACATCTCGAACGATCGTCACAATTCCAACATATCAAAATCGCCGAATATCCAACGTTTCCATAAAACAAAAGGAAAAAAAAAACGAAAAGAATTCCTGGCCAATTTCCCGAAATAGCCGAATTTTTCGCTTAACTAATCGTAGAGTCATGCTCGATGCGTTAATTTACAGTTCGTTTCAAAGGATCGTCACAAATTTATATTTCCAGAAAACGAAAGGCAAAGGGGAAAGAATTTTTGAACAATTCGTCAAACTATGCGCGTTTTTCGCTTAACTAGCGACGAGCGTGCAACGCGATAAAATAGAACGGCGGAGATGGGTAACACGGCCGCGGGAGAGCGATAGACCGATAGAGCCGTAGACATTGAATCGGCCCCGTGTAGCCAATCATTGGAGGATCCTCCCATTCCCTGTTTAATCGTCTCAGCAACCTGGGTTCCGGCGGCCCGATAATGAATACGCCCCGTAGCGCAGTTAGCTGCATCTGCAACCGACCACCGAGACACTCTTGGCCAGCGCGAAAATTCTCGAAACTTTGATACTCCGTGGCCGTGGTTAAATTTCAACTTTACTTTTGCTGTTGGAGAATAAACGAGATTGAAGAAAAATCATCGAAGGAAGAAGAGAATCGTAGAAAAATTTGGCGACAATACCAAGTTGTTAGCATGGTGGTGCGGTTGATGGAATATTGGCATTGGTTTTGGTTCTATCGTTCGTGGCTGCACGCTTGGAATGTTTGAAGTTATGCGTCGAAGATTGTTTCCAGGTGTTTAGCATTAATTTTCCTTTGTTTCGGAGTTCTTACGGAAGGATTTAACATTAATTTAACTCGATTAATTTTGGAAGGAAAATCATGGTATATGTAACTTTTGTTTTTATGTGAAAAAGATAGATCTTTATCGTCTTTTTAGTGAGCGCTATTTATTATTCGTGTTTGTGATCTAAACCACATTTTTAGGTAATAAATAAAATATGAAAATCTTACAAACATCGTATCTTCGGTGAATATTTATTTATTGCACACAAAGATATCTTTATGATATAGGACAGGCAGCAATACGGTGTTACTATATAATTTTAGTTTTGCCCACGAGAAATTCGTTTTCGTGCGATTCGCGAGAATCGATCTTAGAAAATGTTTCTGTCAGGCACAAGCCGCCGTATAAACCTCCAGCCGTTGATCGGTAAATTCATCTCCAGTTCCTTTCATTGAAACACAGAAAGTGTTCCACACGAGGGAAATGGATTTCTTGTTCGGTCGTGTGTCGCCATGGGAACTGGAACGTGTTTTACAGACTTTTATTTTGATCTCGATGGAGACCGTATGTAAGCTATGTAATTTTCGTGGCAGACGATGAACATAATTTCTGAAACCTCCGAAATACAGACTTTTGCAAACTTTCTTATTTCCTAAAAAGACAGGTAATCCCAATAAAAAATTGTTCATTAGAAATTTCTCTTGTATCATTTGTGTTATACCTTTTGCGTATTAAATTTGCATATTATGTGTATATTTTTCAGATTTGCATATCACATCTGCAAGCTGGTATTCCGTCGTTCTAAGAGCAAAAATGAAAGAAAAATTACGCTCTTGATTTGTTTATATGTTTCTTTATATATAATTCTACTATCTACGTTTTTGAAAATTATAAAACTGGACAATTGTACAATTATAAAACTGGAAACTGTATCGGTTAAACTGTACGTGCTCAGCTACTCTATTAGCCGAATACACCGATCGCGTGAATATCTTCCTGTATTTTACTTCTGGCCATGTATCTCAACGTTTATCAAAGCTTTCGAGAGTTCTAAATTTCGGATCATGTTCAAAGGGATTCGAATTTGCCGCCACATAAAATACAGTACAGGTTCGAAGCGATTCCAAGTGTTTCAGATCTCATCGTCAGACACATCTTCGTGCAAGGTAGAGAGAAGAACTCTAACGATATCTTTCGATTATACTCCGATCATAATTCTCGACGACGATAATCTTCACCTTTTTCAGACATTTCTAGACATTGGTCGTATATCGATTGCAGCAACGAGGTAGAACGCATCTGTACACAGGGTCGTTCGAGTTTGGCATGATTTAACTGCGGAACAAAGTGACGATTTCGCAGGTGGTTTGAGTCGTTTGTAAGCGTCGCGCGTGTCTAATGGTCCCTGTACGTGTAATTACGTTGACAGCCCACGGCAGCGACGAATTGTACGACCGATGTGTGGCGTACGGTGTGCGTCGTCCTAGGGATAGGAACGCTCGCTTCGATCGGTGTCCTGTTTGCCTACTCGATGACGCATTGCCACGAGATCCTCTGACCTTTCCGATTCCAGCTCACGCGTTCCGCTCGACGATCTTCCAAGAGAAATTGCAATGTCAAACTACGTGTACCAAACAGGTTTAGTTTAGGATAGAAGTTTAAAGACTTACCTATATACATAGATCCCTTAAGGTGAAGATATCCAGGGTCTTGCAGTCTTCCTTAGTATTAAGTACTTGCTGTTAACACACACTTGGAAACCTGATTTCGATATAACGCGGAACGAGTTAACCATGTTACAAAAGGCTTGTCTGTAGCAGAATTAGTTGGTATCAGTCGAGTGTTACCTATTAGTTAATATCGAAGAAAAATCGAAGCGATAGGTGTAAAAAGTTTATTTATCGCAATTTGTAATATAATTTTTTTCACAAGAATCGATAGCGTCTGTTTTATATATAAACGTACACGTGTATCTAGAAAACACACGTGTGTGGCATAGTTAGAATAATCTCGTAGAACTTTTTTCCTATAAATTGCAGGCAACGTAAGGATCACACAGGGGGGTAAACACTCGTGTCTAGTTGCCGGTTCGGTGGTATGTTCCGTATGTATGTAACTATACATTGACCAGCTCTAGAATTCCACAGGGACGGAGGTCGCATCTGCGAATACGCACGTACAAGCACTTATGCGTGTTTGTACGTAAATGAAGCTATAAGCGACGATAACGTTAAATTCACCGACGCTTCTGCAACATCTGAAACACGGGAAATATCGGCTTGATTAATGGCGCATTCGTAAATGCTTCGAACGTGTTCCGCCCGAGTTTCGATTCTAAAAGTCACGCACCGTTATGCGTGTATTTTGATGCTTGCGCAGGAAATGTCAAACACGCTGGAAATATTAAAATAGCCTGGAAACGCGGTAAAATATGTTTGCGGTAAAGTATGTGATTAAAGTTACAAATGTAGCCTCGTTTTTGGGTTATTAACGCTTATACAAATTTATTACCGAAGCATGCAAATTTTATATCCTTTTACCATTTTCCTTTTTTTTTCTTTCTTTTTTTTTTGGCGACATTTAAAATTCGTCTCAAAATTGGACGTCGCCACCGTTGTATTGTCACCAGAAAAATATGTCCATCGCTGAGGGTTAACAGCTAAAAGCATTCTCTACCTAAGCCCAATTTTTTTCGCAGAAAGTATGAATTTGCAGAAATACGCACAGTCTACTGGCAATAAAAATCTACTGGCAAATATTCGAATCGAAAGCAACCCCTTAACAATCTGTGGACGCGTGGCCGTCGAGTCGAACGAGGCTTCGATTACGCGAGACAGCCAGGGTGCCGTTCAATTTCGGTGACGTTACGTCAGTCGACATTCCGCACGGTTTGCTGACTCGCGAACGGCCGCGCGCTCACCCGCGCGTGCATTTCCGTGTAAACGGTACACGCTCGAAAGTATCGTCTCTCTCTCCGTGAGTTTCGAGTTGTTTCCACGCGCGCACGGTGAAATCAAGCCTCAGCCAGCCCCCTGGCTGGATTTACGCTCGGCCCGCTCGTCTCCGCCGCATACTTCTCGACGTTATGGCAAAATTGCCTGGCACGTGTGAACGAACAGGCGTACGCGCCGAATGCGTGTGAATCGTGGCAAGAATCCCTGTGAATAAATGTGAGCGTCAATGTTCGCGTGGCCAGCCCCTTTGGCTGCTTGTCTCTCTGTAAAAAATACGAAACACGCTGCAGGGAAATAGCAATTTGTCGAAGAAAGAGATGCAGAAGGGCGATCTGGTTGGCGATGGTAATGTGTTTTTCCAGAAAGAAAGCCTCGCTGTTCGGGGTCATAAGAATTTTGATGGATTTTTATTGTTGCGGTTTATTCAGAATTATAGTCGTCAGGTTTTCGGAATTATAGTCAGAACTATACAAGTTTTTTTTTTTGGATTTGATGTTGATTTTTGGAAGGGGCTAAGCGTACGCTATTTTCACGTAGATCGAGAAACGATAGATGTATCGGTGGGATTTTATTGCCGGACTTTGTTTAGAGATTTACTTAGTATTCAGATTATTTATCTTGGATTATTTTTGGAAGGATTTCAATGTCTGTTATTTTAATAAAAGAATCGTTTATATTTGATTTGTAGAATCTTCGAATTAGTGAATTATCCGTAACTTACTACTGTTTACTTTTACTTACTTTTTTCAACATAATTTACAATTTCACGATTTTTGTTTAATATGAAGTGGCAATAGGAATCATTCACATGTCAGTCACTTTCAGCTAATATACTTTGTAAAAACGTGATCATCCTCGATCATTTCGTACCCGATGTACGCGACACTGTGCTTTTTGTAAGTTACTGATTAATTAAACTTGTTAAGTTTAAATATATTTATTTTCTATGAGTCTATTGATTTGATGAGTCTATTATTTCTATGAGTCTAAATATATCTATCTTCTATTGAGTCTATGTTACAGTCAACCGGAAAAATGTATCGCTACTATCAGTAACTAACAAAAGACAATTTTTTATCACAGAGCGAGGAAAGATTTCGGTCATAGAAGACTCAGATTGTCTTCGATTACAATTTCCATCGATAAGATACTGAAAATCTCGCACAAAGACTTTATATGAACGTGGGTAGACGAACATTAGACGAAATTTCAGTACGCAGATTCGGTTGTACACTTGGTGGATGGCGGAAAATCGGAGTAGACGTTTTGCTACGTGAGCACGAAACTCGCATGCATGATCCCTGGGGCATGTCAGCCCGATCGGACAAGAATGTCAGGTGGTCACGTCACGGACCACCGGCTGTCCATCAATCCTGTCCATGGGGTACATGGGGGTCCCCGTCTCATTTCGATTACGTCGGCATACTGGTTGGATTTCACGTGTAAACTACGACTTACTCCCTTCGGTATTATCTCCCTCTCTCACTAACTTCTCGTCTTATGACCCCGTCATGGGTGATAATAGAGTTCTGAAACGCTGAAGGCATTTCTGGCCACGTACATTCTATAAATGTTCGTTCTGCTGTCCGTTGAATGTAAAAAATGGGCTAGTTTTGTCCCTCGATCCTCGATAGCGCGAACGATTCTTTTAATTTATCCTCAAATTCCATTGATCTTTCTTTCGTCTTTTTGTTTTTGTAATTATTGAGTTTTAAAATTGATCGACAGAGCCGGTTGTAAACAGCGCGAGGGTTTTGAAGTTTAAAATTTTGAAGTAAAAATTTCGCCTATTTTGTTATGGAAAATACGATATGTGGTGGAATATTGGGTACAGTAGAATGTTAATTATAAATATGTACATCGCGAGATATTTGTTGTCTACGCGTGCTAAAGAAGTTTGAATTTAGTAGAGTCTGAATCTACTAAGTAGTACAAACGAAGTATGAACATAGTTTCATTCTAACTCTCTCTCTCTTTCTCTTTTTACAATACTATACTCTATATACTAGTAGATATATTAAAGTGAAATATAATCAGGAAATTGTAAAAAACCCAATCATGAACTTACGTATATTAATCGCGATTCAATAAATTCGTATAGTATATTATACTGAAATTCAGATCACTGTTACTTCGATCGCACCTTGAAATTTTATCAAAAATGTTTTCCTTATATTTTCCCCTACTTTCCACTAAAATATTTCTCGATGTTGTTGCCTGTAGTTCGTTGATGTTTCCAAATTTCTTTTATTAATACTTTTATTAATACTTCTTTTATTAATCTTTTATTAATACATCGATCGATACTGTTATTGTGATTTTACGCAGATTTTTGGCTTCGAGTGGTAGGAATAATAATATTCGATAAAATATTGGAAAAATCGTGACTAAAATTTAGTTGCTTACTGCATAGAATAAAAAATCGAAAGTTCAACAAACTCGAGACGAAGAAAGAAAAGAAAGGTGAGATGATGTAGGTTCGAACGAGGGGGAACAAGTTTCAATATCGATACGTCGGATTGGCTGATGCCCGGCGGCGCGCGCGTCGTGTCGACGATGAAGATCAGAGAGTAGCGAGACGCGTGTTTTCAAAGCGTGCAAAGGATCGGGTGAAATTGGGCGAGATATTATTGAACACGCTCGCTAGCCAGGTGGAAAGGCGGAAAGACTGCGTTCCGGTGATGTACGATCACGACTGCGTGCATCGAAGTAACGTAACTGGCGTGCATAAAGAATTTAGTTGCAGCATCTTTACTGGATGAAAGAGCTGATGTCTGTGAACAGCTCGTTCACGGTGCGCGAAGGAACTCTTTACCAAGGAGTACAATTTTTCGATATATTTCGTTGACGATATCTCGTATTTTGAGGATACATGAAAATATCGATGAATGTATCGTATTAGAATAACGAACAACGTCGATCGAATGAATATTTATATGAAATTGTCTGGAAAATTCACAGCGAAAGTTAAGGAATTTAAGGTATTTTCTCGAAAAACCACTTTTTTCTTTTTTCGTTGATGATGAATCAAGTATAGTAGCTTTTACAGGATTGTAAAAATATTTAATTTTTCGCTCGCGCCCTTTCAAGAAGTTTTGTTAAGACTATAATAAACTATAACGAGACTATTTTTATCCATAGAACAGTGTAACAAAATTGATGCAAAAGTAACGAACTGAGAAGAAAATCTTCCCAGTTCCTAAATGATAATGCAAAAACGAGCAAAAACCATCACTCGGTCAAAAATTACCCTCGAATCGGGCCAAATAATTCCACCTTGCCTTAATTATCACTTACACAATCTCCGAGTTCCATCGCGGCCAATTAGCATTCCGGGTGTGGAGGAAAAAAGCGTCGCTTCCGGAAAGAGAGCCGAGAGAGAAGCAAGCGCAAGGGTTAAATCAATTCGCACGATTCCCCGGCAACAATAAAATTCGTCGCGGTGTCGAATTTTAAAATTCAATTGCTGGTCGGGGCGCGGCGTGTAAAAAGCGTCGAGCGAAGACGAAGGAAAGAAGAAGGAAAAGAAAGGAAGAAAAATTGTAAAAGATGAGAATAACGAAAGAGGAAGAGGATCAAGAGGACGAGCGGTGACAGAGCGCGGGAAAGCACCGAGATTTCGCCGGAAATATTTCCCGCCATTGGCATGCGGCCCGCGATTATTCGTATATTTCGAAAGACCGGTACAAATTGTTCCCGCTTCCGGCCCTAGCCGCGTATCCCTGTCTCCGCGACCGTTTAAAATTCCACGCGCG
The DNA here is from genome assembly GCF_000188095.3 of Bombus impatiens. NCBI lineage: Eukaryota > Metazoa > Arthropoda > Insecta > Hymenoptera > Apidae > Bombus > Bombus impatiens. The sequence goes on from NT_176473.1 coordinate 394,348, forward strand.
ACCCTGCCCACCGCGATCCAGGATTTTGATTCTCGCCGTTCGACGCCGCTTAGCGCAAACCAATACGATCTTGCGCGCGTTCACGCTCATATTCTTCTTTTTGTTGGAGAATGTGTGCGCCAACGACGTCTCTACAGAGCCGCGTGTACGATCATCGTTCGCCCGCTTGCTTCCCTTTTCCTTCTTCGGTGTGTACTTACGTGATCGAATACGTAAGCAGCCGGCTTTCTCGTTCTTTTACCGCGAATTCCACGATTCGCTTCCACGCCACTCTACCCACCCTTTCGAACTCGCCTACCTGCTTCGATCCGCTCGATGGAAATCCAGATAGAATTCGAGTTATTTGCTGGGATATTTTAGTTGCGTCGGGGGGGGCGAGGGGTAACGTCTCGATCCGCCGCCTCCCTCTACAGCTCCACTCGGCTTCCTCGGCACGACGTCGTCGTTTCCTTCTCGATTGGATTTCTGAGAAGCTTCTTCTTGGAGTACGCGTGACGCTAATAACGATGTCTGGCGAGATCGCCGAGGAGAGGATGATACGTTAATAGACGCGTTTTTGCGTTTGTTTGGTCGACGGACGATGGGGTTGCGTGACGAAGCTTTCGCAGATGAGAATAAAGAAGGAACGATACAGGGAAGATGCTTTAAATCGAACTTTAACTTCGTGATGGTCGACGATATTTCTTAGCGTGCAACTGGGCATTCTTTCAAGTTTTATAATTGTTTACAGTTTCGGAATTTTGTATTTGTTCTATAGTTTTATGTATTTCATTCTTTTGAAGTCTGTAGCGGAGATAGGTGGAATAAGATGACGTAAAATTAGAAGAGTGTCGTATCTCTGACGTCAAGTACAAAGGACGCTATTTTCTACTGTATTCGTGGGTAATAAATTTTAATAATTGTATAATCTCATAGTTCTTTGAACACGGAACCAACTACTGGCTAATTGCAAGAATCGACATAAGTATAATTCGACCATCTTTCGCGAAACGTAGCTCGCGTACGTTGCAAGAGCGCCGAGGGAAAATAATTGAAGGTAATTCATAAAATTGTCCCTCCGTTCAAAGGATAAATACACACGGTCCACGGGCGACTCGCCGAGTCGTTTAATTAAGTCTTCGCGGTGGAACAAGCTTAACGAATGTAAAAGACAGGGTAAATTCGTTCTGCCGTGAACCGCCACGCGGCAGTACGTCTTCCTCGCGAGAGATGTAATTTAATCGCACGATTAAAGCTCCGTGGGAGAAAGAGAGGTCTATAAAAGTGGTGGAGGCGTGGCAAGGGGTTGTGAACGTGAGGGGGTGGAAACGAGAGACGCGTCCCGACAGATAGAAATGGGACAACACCGGACGATTCTTTTGCGACGCGTATTTAAGACGTTTAAGCGTAAAAGCGCGCAGCGCAGCCATTTTTCCTCGGCGAGATAGCGAATACTAGCGTCGTCGTTCTTCACCGTGAACGCATTCGAAACTAAGTCGGCAATCGTAGTTCGTTTCTTTTTTTGAATTTATTTTAATGGTTTTAATGATTTCTTTGGCGATTTCTTCTTTGTGAATTTTTGCTCCTTTTCTACGTGCTTTGCTTGTGTTATTTACGAAGCTTCTCTCAGTGATTCTCATTTATTTAGTTCCTTCCGATTTTTCTTAAACTCATATAAATATCTTCAATATTTGGCTTGTACGTGTATACGTATCTTGTTAGTTAAAATTCCCTTTATCTTGCCATTGTAACTGGAGATTCAAGTTATTCATGAATTTATTATCATAATTATCGAATATTAAATAACATCTCCATATTGTTCTACCGTCGCTATTCTCTTATCGTTCGCTGAAAAATTTGCATCGTTGAAGCTTTCAAAAAGTTGTCTATCCTCATTTCCCTTTATTATTGTAATTTTTAGTAGCGTAACAAGTATGCCGAAAAATGTGCAAATCTCGAACAAATTTCACCGCAAGTATCCCTACCCTTACAAATTCTTCTCTATCGTCGAACCTCCAACGCCAACTTTCATTTTTCACAAATTATTCGGAGAATTCCATCTGAAGAATTAAATCTTTTACTTTTCACCACAAAGCCTCTGCATATTATATACGGTAAACCTGCAGAAACTTTCGCAATTCACAATCTTCGCAAACACCAGCGAACACTCGATACATCGTATGATCGATACGCGAAGCACGTTAATTCCGTATACTTTTTATCGGTTTTAACGAGATCTCGGTTATGATAATGATAATGAGACGATAATCGATAGCCACTCGAGCTCGAGCCGCATTATCGTTCCGTTATCGGTTCAGGTATTTCGCGGTCGGATAATTGAGTTTTTCGCGACGAGTTACGACGACGTTAAAGGCGTGAAAGCCCGCCAAGCTGAGACGTAACACGGGAACGTCGATGGCCTGTTGCGTGTCTATCACTATGAAAGCGGTCATTCGCCACGTACGAGACGCTAGTTTGCGCCACGGTAAAACTGCACCCTGCTAGAGCGGACGTGTTGCCGTGCTCGCGAAATTATGGCGCAGCCCGTTTCAAAAGTGTTCTTGTATAGCGGCCACGACGGCAACTCGTTTCGAAACTGCGCTTTAGCGCCGACGAATGTATCTGATACGGGTTTTCGTGGTCGTTGCGCCATGATCGTTGATACTGACGAGCGAAATCGAGGTTAATGGTTTGCTTAAGTGTAATATTTTGGAATTTGATAGCGATGCTCGTGGTATACTATGGTTTAGGAAACGTTGACGCGGTAATACTTGGTTAATTGTAAGCAAAACGGATGCTTTGTTTATTCGAAGTATTATAAATGTTAATATAGTATAACGACGGGAAACAAAATGTGATGTTCTAGATTGTGTTACAGATAAAACGTAATGCTTCGTATTAGTGTGTTTCAGTGACTTTTCAATATAAACACTCGATTGATTGGTAGATTCTTTCTTTTCTTATATAAGTATCATACGTAGATAAAATATTCTACTGTCATTTTACAACAACGAAATTCCATTACTTTAAGAAATTGTTTGTCAGAGATACCGTTTGAAAATTATTAAATATATGATCTATAGATTAATATTATTCGAAAAACGAAGTGGTTTGTCATCTATTGTTTGTTGGTTCGATAGTGAGCACACTTTTAACGACACGGTAGAATATAAGAACGCGAAATTCTACTTAAGCAGTCGATTATCGTATAAATATTATACGAGCGTGTCGCATCGAGTAAGATTAGAGCAAAGTACCAGAGAAAACGAGCAATTTGTAGCGAGCGTCTGAATAAAGGTTGATGCTGGTTATTTCCGATGAATCGGATATCGAATTGAAAAGAAGGAAAGCAGGATCGCAGAGTGGATTGGAACACTGTCGAATTTGTGAGAGATCCGCCGAAAGCTTTTCAGATTTGCATACTGCCGAATTTTATTGAATACATTACTCAACGACTGACAGATCTCTCTTCAAACTTATTGAAAGCAAACATTAGTATTAAAAGGGGAGAACGGATTTTATTAATAGCGGAGCTATACGAAAATCACGTCTATATTTATCTTTTTATATGTTCTTCGTCTTTCTGTATCCCATTATGGAATACTTGATACAACATAGATAGTTTAATCGACAAATAATTGTTCAGAGTACTGTACAAATTTCTTTTCGTTATCTTCTTTTATTTTAGTATTTTTCGCAATATTTTATTGATAATTTCGGAAACAATATATGTTTTCTAACTGAAGAGTTTTCTAAGCAACGTCGTTTCTTCTATCGTTAGTTTATTCTATTGTTTAGCTCGTTCTGTAAAAATACTTTTGATACGTGCACGTGTCGCTTACATACATATTTCCCTTTTGAAAATAATACAAAGATCCTAACATTTAAACATATTTAGCGGATATAATTCTCACCGCAAGGCAGACCGCACGTGGGCAGCCGCACAATTGTTTCTAGTTACGATCGATTCTCCTAATGAGATTCTATACGAAAACTACGGCAACGTATTTCATTGCTGCGAGGAAAATTACACGATAACACACACAGAATCGTGATCTAGTTTCCTTTGTGATCAACGTACCCGAAATTAAGATATCAATTTCCTATGAAAGACCGAGTCTTAAAAACCTATGTCTAAAATATATCATATTACGAGAACCATCAACGAATTTAATTGTTTAAACCAATAGAAACGTCGATATTTCTTATTATTAAATATATCGTCCAAAATAAACAAAAATATCCAATCATCCGAGTATTTTTTATCCACTTCTCAAAGTGTACTTTCTCTACAGCTATCGACGCGGTAGAGTAAAACGATAAGTGTTTATCAGAGATAAATTTCTGCTACACTTTATCTTGCGCTCTTTTATCATTTTTCGTAAAATATATCAAGTACTCTTATCGCCAACTATGTACAACATACCAAGCAACGCATTATCCATCAAAGTACCATTCAATCAGAGTCGCGAAAGAATCACCCCCGCGGTGAACACTTACGACAATTCGACGGCAGTTAGGCGCATCCGAATCAATGGCACTCGACCATTATCTTTCCTCTTCATCCATGCGAGGCGAGCCGCAGGGTACGCCCCGATAATTATAATCAGTCAGTAGGGGTCTGGCCAGGGGTTAGCCTGGATCGTCCAGGTCACTCGGGGGTTGATGTAACAAGAGCAAGACAGACAGACAGACAGAGAGAGAGAGAGAGAGAGAGAGAGAGAGAGAGAGAGAGAGAGAGAGAGAGAGAGAGAGAGAGAGAGAGAGAGAGAGAGAGAGAGAGAGAGAGAGAGAGAGAGAGAGAGAGAGAGAGAGAGAGAGAGAGAGAGAGAGAGAGAGAGAGAGAGAGAGAGAGAGAGAGAGAGAGAGAGAGAGAGAGAGAGAGAGAGAGAGAGAGAGAGAGAGAGAGAGAGAGAGAGAGAGAGAGAGAGAGAGAGAGAGAGAGAGAGAGAGAGAGAGAGAGAGAGAGAGAGAGAGAGAGAGAGAGAGAGAGAGAGAGAGAGAGAGAGAGAGAGAGAGAGAGAGAGAGAGAGAGAGAGAGAGAGAGAGAGAGAGAGAGAGAGAGAGAGAGAGAGAGAGAGAGAGAGAGAGAGAGAGAGAGAGAGAGAGAGAGAGAGAGAGAGAGAGAGATGGAGAGAGACGTTCAGCTAACGACAGAAGGAGAGAACTCGTGTGTCGTCTCTCCTCGCTACGACAGAGGGTGGACAGAGCATTTACATCATTTAATTTATGACCCTCTACGCTGCACCGACAACAAGCGCGAGAAGGCTGTGCCCCTGTAGGTGTACGCGTAGTTGCGCGTGTGTAGACGTATACTCTCTGCCGGACACAGCATGGATCGCACACGGACGCATAGCCAGAATAAATTTGCATACGCATGTAACGGTGCACGGTTGCAGTCGTGGAAAGAGGGGAGAAAGGGGGTTCCTGCGGGGAAGAAGCAGAGTGGAACACCGATGCCCTCCCTCGAAATCGAACTCGCCGCGTTGGAGAACGCTGGGGTGAGAACGATCTCGATGTCGCGCGAATCGTACTGGCTGGATAATGCCGTGTCGTTTCGACCGGTTTGCGACTGCTCGCGCCGAAATACAGAGGATGCCTGAATGCCGAATGATTAGGTGATTCGCTGACTGTAAGCGCAGGGTGCTGTTGCGTGCGTATGTAGTCGACGCGTAGTGGATGTTTATTGGGATTATTAGCGTGGAAGAGAGTTTGAATCTTTTCGGTGGATGATCGGAAAATCAATTTGGCCATCTCTAGACCTAAATACTGTTTTGCGAGCAGTAACGTTCAGGCGAAATATTTGACTTGAGTATTAGTGGATCTGGAAGTTTGATTGGCCGTGAACAGTATATTAAGTTTTGACGAGGCAGGTAGAACTTCAGCTTGTACGCCGTAAGATCTACGGGAAGCCGCAACTTGGCGAAGTCACAGACAAATCGGATTTTAGGTTGCGTGTTTTTAGTTAATACACGCATCGATATTTACCCGTCTCAGCGTCTTATTTAAACAGCAATTAATTGCGTCTAACGATTTTCTCGTTAAATATTCACTGAGCAAACTGTTCTGTAACTTCATTGCAATGGCACGGTATAAAAGAATTGTTCAAATAAAATTACCTACATGTTATATTAATTATCGACTGTTAATCGAACGAACGTATCATCTTTTTCATTCTCATCTCTTTCATTTCGTAATGAAACCGTGGCCCTTTGTGTCAGAAATCAATTCTTCGTTTGAAATTCGTCCTAATACGTTTAATGCGACGATTAAGTCCGACCACAGGCTGATAGTATTTTATGCGATTGAAGGTAAATGAAATCTCCATATGACTTGTAATATCGTTTCATCTACGAAAATTCCAAAATTGCAGGCCTGTATGGTGCTATCGAAAAATCATGTAAACAGTAAACAGAATATCGAAAGCTGATACATTTTGTTGTATGACTGTCTACTTCGTATTTGAAGTATACAATACTCGAAGAGACTCAATCATCGTAACATTTCATAGCAGAGGAATTTTTAGGATACAATTTTTCGTAATATAAAGCGAGAGCAAGTTAAGATTCAATAAGCCCGATTTTTACGTGTGGCGAACGTGTTCAATTAAGACGCCAACGAACGAAGGATTAAAATTCGTGACCATCCCATTTTCCACGTCTTGGTGGCGCGACAGTTCGCTACCTTAGCGAACGAAGATGTAATTCTTTTAATTACTGGCTAGCTTAAAATACAGCCCCTTTTAAAGCGCGCGAGAAACGAAGGAACGCTGGTTACGCCAGGACAACGACAGCGAAGAAAGAGAACGAGAGAAAGAGCACTTTCGCGAGGCTTCAAATTAAAACGCGTAATTACGCTGGGCGAATTTAGCTGCAATTAGTTTACGATTGGCTTTCAACTTGCTCCTGGACCGCATTGCCATTCGAATTTCCAAAATTGACTTACTTCCCTGTCAAGCGACGACCGTGTAATATCTCATTTTCATTTTGAAAAACAGACATCCTTGGCGAAAAAGGAGTTTAAGGATTGCTCGACGATCGACGAAGTGATTCCTTTCGAAAGTGTAGAGATGACGCGCGTTTCTATCTACTTTGTTATTTTTCTAGCAATAGAGTTATGATTTACGAGTTAGGAGGTAGTCTTGGAATAATTTTATTGTTTGTAATGGAAGATATCGATTTTCGGAAAATTGAGAAGGAATCTTTCGTGATTTCGGATAAAGTATGGAGAGAAATAATACGTATTTCATATTTGTTTTAAGTAAATATCAATCATCCTGATAATTCACAACTATTAGGTCGTCCGAAAAGTTTCTTTTTAACGAAATAATGGGTGCACAACATTTTCCGTTTTATATTACATCATCGAATTACATGGTCCATTTTGTTCTATCAAAATAAAGATCACAACGTTCGACTGATTAGGTTTCACGTTTGTATAAAGATGCGTTGTTGTAAAAGACGTGTCTGTCAAAGAAAGACACTTTTCGGACAACCTAATATATAATTGTCATGACGTTTATAATATTCGTGGACGAATAATATTTGATACGACGACTGTTGTTTCCAGTAAGGAAATCTTTACATCCCAAACAAACAATGCCTGTAATAGTAGTAATAATAATAATAATCGGACGATGGAATAAAGCGTATTATAGGAATACATTTCTATTGCAGAATGTCCAAAGGCGGTACAGATTCCGGTTGGCTATGGCTCGCTTAGTGAAGCCTCAGATCCCGCCGTCCGAGCCGCCCCTCATCTCTCCATGGCAGCCACGGTAAGTAAATTGACGCTAAAACATTGTTAACCAGAGACCCTTCGTTGCTCCTTATGCAACGCTATGCCAACAGTCTGTCCGTCGACGAGTTTCCCCGTCTTGATCTTAATAAGTGGACGACAATAAAATTAGTTTCGTTAGCAGGGAATCTCCCGTGTCCCATGCGCGTGTCTTCCGTTTTCGGCTAACGGCCATTCCTTTACCGCGTTTACCCTCGTCAACGCTTTTCTCGTCTGAGATTCCGATATCAAAGTTATCCGTTTCTCCACGAATATCCTCTATAGCAATTTGTTTCCGATGTCACTCGATAGTGGAGAAAGATTTGTTTCTGCGAGTTTAAGTTGAATTTATCCGTCGTTCTAAGGTAGAATTTAATGAATTTTGTACATTTGTACATTTCTTATTCTATTTCTAATAAATTCACGTTCGTTTATGTAGTAACTTTTAAAAATTATAAATTTAAAATAAGTTGACAATAAATAATACATTGAAATAGAATGAATACTTGGTATTATGATATGTACAAGGGTGAAAATAATAGAGGAAGAATACATATCAAGTAATTAGTTTGGGGTAGTTTAAGCAGATGGTTATTAATGTAAGCGCAAAGTGTTTCAATAGTGTTGTAGTTTTACTTCGATATAAAATTCAATATATATTACTTTTTTTACTTTGCATATAAATAATAATGCCTAAAGCCGCGCTTTAACCTGCTATCTGGAAAGACGACTTAACTTGTCACAAAAATTGCCAATATTTTAGACACAGTGATTGATTTATTCGAAGATATTTATTCCTCGAAATGCAACCTTATATTTATATCCAAAATATGAAAAAGCTATATACAATGTTACTACACTTTGACCATTTTTATTAAGAAAATTTTTAACTTCGTATCTGAAGCAGTTTATGATTATAGCATAATCTCGTTAATAGACCGAGGGTATAATCATCTTCGTATAATTAACGATAATTCCAGGTGGTAAATATAAAATGACAACCATAAGCAATGTTACATACATGAATTTTATTGTTCACAAATTTTATAATCTTCGGTAATCAAAGAATTATTTCACACCGTGAACTGCAGTCTAACGATCTTGAAATACATCATCATTGATCTTCCCTGTAAAACGTTACGATTTCGAGCATTGTCGCTGTATCCCCCTGGAGAACAACCCTTCCTCAATCTCGTAGTTTATACTCCGAGTCCCATCGGTCACTAGGCCCTAGAGGAAGGCCTGTTTGTCAGCGTGCACGTGCAGCAGCGCGTTACGATAGAGACAGGGGCACTTCGTTCTCCCTTCACGATGGACAAAGTCCAAAGTTTCAGACCGCCCCTTCCGGATATTCGTTCCTCGTATATCTCCAGCTTGGCCGGCCACGTACGCGCCTGCCTGGATCAAACAGGACGAACGTCGTTGCAACTAGGTGTTCACAGGGTGCAGGTTATTCTTGAATACCCGTTAAAGGTAGAACCTATTTTTTTGAAATACGATTGAAATACGTGTACTTTTGCGAAGGTGGAAACACACCCTACAAGTTAAAAATATGTATGATTCTATGGATCGTTGTTGTACCTGTATCACTATAATGGAATTAATTGCGATTAATTATGTATATTATTTTGTCGTGTTGCGAGGATTCGTTACATTAGCACCAGAATTTCTAATCACTTAAGTTGACGTTCCTGCCATTTTCTCTTATATCGTTTAAAATTCATTCTATTCCTCCATGGAAGCTCACAGCTCACGCGCAGCCTTAATTCCACTCTTTATACACCATTTTCCTATTCCATTTTCCATCACCCAATTTGTAAATTTAAAATAACGTACTTTCCAAGGAATGGAACAAGTAGCACACAGAATCTATCGCGAGCAAACTAGTCCAAGGGAAAAATTGAATTACAGATACTCTTTTCGCAAAATCGTCCGTAAATACGCAACTCGCAGTAGGATCTCTAAATATCCTTATTGCTAAATATCTCTATTATCCTTATTGCTATAACGGCAATCCATCTGCCCCGTTCCACCCCTACGAAAGAATTCTACTTACCAGCTCTTTCCCGTGTTTTCAGCAACGTTGATCGTTCTTGAATTGCAGTAAGGAGGGTAGAAGTTCGGTGATCGTCGGTCAGAGGGTGGCTGCTTGTTGCGAGGGAACTAATTGGGTGGCTAGAGCACGCGAAGGGCTACGCTATCGGCACGAACATCCATTTTGATCGTTGGCGGCCGCAGCCGCGCCATCAGACTTACCCCTATACTGGCTCTCGTAGATGTTCCATCGATGTATTGGCCGACCGTTTATCGCTAGTCGATAACACGCAACACGCACCTGCGCTGGAATTCTCGGCGACGCAAACTAGCGTAGCCGAGGTCGCTGTCGGTTTCCGTTGTTTTCGTGACATTACGGACTCATTATGGGGTGACTGTTTGATGTAGAGTTGATCGAGCGAAGGGATATATATAACGTCTGGGGTGTAAGAGCCGTGGAAGGAGAATTACGGGGCTGGTTAGGGTGGTTTGTTAGGTATGTTTGACGTGGTCGTATCTAGGGTGACTTTTCTGTAACATACAGGTGGTTGCTGTTTTCTTGGATTGGCATATGACTTATTGAACGTCTATTTGTTCTTCTTGATTAGTTGGGGATCGTTATCGTAACTATTTGGGAATTACTTGCTATCGGGGTTTTCTAGTTAAATATGAGGAGGAAAATTAGTTTTATATTGAAAGTATCAAGGTCCGTTTCGAATTGATCTAAGTTTAGGTGTGAAGTCTAGACTCTGAAAGGATTTCGCGAAAGCTCTACCACCATACATGTGTCCGATCGATTCAATCTATTTTCCCGATGCTTCCTCGAGCTTGGAGAGTGTTTAAAACTGATTGGAGAGCGACCTCCATTAAACCGGTGAATAAATGTAAGGAAATGGGGATTCGAGTTGCTTAGGAATAGATTGTGATGTATTTTAGCTGCATTGATATAGTATAGGATGATAGAAAATTGTTAGACATACGGGCGTACAGTACAGCGTGTGTAATGTTGAACGCAGTAGTATATGTCTGATAAATCAGACACGTCTGTCTATTAAGTTTTAAGCAAGTGTGATCCTTACATTATTTTGTTCCTTCAATTTTTTTTGAAATTTTTGTACGTAGGTATTGATAAAATTTACAAAATCTTCGAAAGTTTTAATCAAAATTGGTTATTGTTTTTATACAATAGTTGATTTTCCAAGGTTCCATCTTCCATTTAACAGCGTAATTCCACCATATACGCTGTATTCCACTATGTGGTTCTGTAAATTTCAATTACCGCTATTACTTGAAGCAATAGGTGCAAAAATGATTCGCAAGAGTCATATGCCTGCAAAAGAAGATACAGTAGCAATAACTTTTTGTTAGGAGATAAGCATCAGTCTTGATTCTTTAAGTAGGACGTCCAATGCTTCATAATCAAATTCATTTCGTTGTTTGAACGGAAAATCCTGCACTTTGAAAAACGTGTATTGTATTGTACAACGCTATGAACATTCGGTTTGAAAAATCACGCTTCATCTAGAGATTTCCACCTACAAAAACACTGTTGCTACTACATTGTGCCTCTCATCTATCCTTCGAGAAGAAAGAAAGATTATATGCATAGATCAATGGTTATCACGAACAGTATAAAAGGTCAGGTGGCATTAAGCGACGAGTTAAAGTGTCGAAAATTAAGGTAGCTGAATCCATATCCTTTTGGCGTCGGTAACGCCTGTCTCGAAGGAGACGTGCTTCCAATTGCAGGGTAAACCAAACCTGACGTTTCCATGCCGCTGGTTTTCATTAAGAAGCCAAACTGCAACCACACGTAACAGACTAGCCGTGTTTAGCATTCAGCTCCGCTCCTGTTCGACGCCCACCCCTCTAAGCGCCAGCTTCTCACCCCTCTATCGACCTTCTGCCAACCTTCCATCCATAATAAAATATTACGCACGCCGATTATACGCGTAATTGCCGGCCTAGTCTATCGGAGAGTGTTCCATCAGTTTTGCGATCGATCACGTTACACCATGGTAATTAGTAATTAATATTTTTCCATGTCCTGATAGAGGATCGGATATTTAGGAAATTGCTTTATAACAGTAGAGCAACAGATTGTAAGTCGATTAAATATGTTATTTTAAATGTAACTCGATATATTAGAATCAAATTTCAACGTGTGTGTGTATATATATATATATATATATATATATATATATATTTGATCATGGAACAATCGATTATTTGAAAGTTAATTTAATTTTTCTAAATAAAATTATTCTATATACAGTTTCATAGAGCTTATATATTTAAATATGTTTATCGTTATATTAATAATTAAAAGTTGTTATTCGCGTTTAATATCAATATCAAGAAAATACTGTAAAATAAAAAATTCCCTCGTACATGAAAACGAAATTATTCGACTAGCCGAACATTTCGATTATCCAAACAGGGTATGCCATAATTAATTAGAATAATCACGGTTCTGTTGTATTTTGGTTCCCTTGTTTACATCGCATACGACGAATTTCTAGCGTATAAGTCCTTTTAGCGGAAAATTAAATTCTTCGTAAATTAAAGAATAAGCCTCATCCAATATTTGTGTAAATAAACATTTTTCATTATCCTGATGTCTACTATCGTCCAAAAAAATTCTACATATTCATAAACATCCTGTTGAAAATATCACGGATTGAGTTGCCGACTTATATACCATTATTTATGTACATCGATAAGCATCAAATCAGACGTATTTCTTTTTCTCCTTATTTATTGTTCAAACATTTTCCATTTCGTCGCATAAAATTCTAATTCCGTCCTAATACTTTTCCAATCGCTACCGGTGGTGTTTTTATCGAAAAAAATGTTTCATTTCTTTTCTCCGAATATTGTCCCATATAGCAACCGAACGATGCTCGCGTGAAAAGCATTTTTGCGCTTTAAAACGAATCATTAATTTCACAATTTTTCCGCCTAACCGAGGCAACCTCGGCGAAGCAACTTTTTTTCTTTTATTACCGAGCAAAGAAGTTGACCCTCTTTCCTTACAGCATCTCAACGTTTTTTGCACGCGTGTGCCGTCAAAGCGAATCGATTAATTAAGCACCGACGTGCACGCTTCTTTCACGAGCACCGGCTCGCTAATCATTTCCGTCTTGAAAATTCATTCATTTTGCCGGTTAAAACGTCCGATGTTAAAATATCTTCTAACTTGCATGGGATTTTCGTCGATTAAAAGATCCATCGAATATACCGCGACCTTTGCCCTCATCTCGTTAACTTGTCTATTTAATCATTTTCGATCCAGTATCGGGTTTTCCACCCTCTTTCAGAAGGAGGTCTACTCAGCAGGGTTGAGAAGAACCATAGCGACAGAGTCGAAGGACAGACATGTAAGAAGAAAGGGGAAACAGCTTTGTATTCGAGTCCATAACAATGCCAGTGATGCAAAAAGTTGCTCCCCTCCGAACGATAGTCAAACTGGTCCGACTATGGGCTGTAGTTTATTGGTTTTTTATGATTCCACTTTGGAAACAACAGCGCTTAACCTACAGCCGCGAACACCGAGACTTTAAATATTTGGTTCTTGTGGAAAGATTTCGACATTTTTTCCCCCTTTCCGAGTTCTGTTGTCTTTTCAGGGTTGAAAGATTAGCTTTTCTTCTAATTCTAAGAATAACTGAGATTATTATTATTTTAAATTGCTTCTCTTATCTATTTATAAGAAAAATCTATTCTATTTATAAGAAAATTTCAGACTTCCTAGAGATTTTAATACTCTTTGCTTTTGTATATCGATCGACGTTATCATTATTTTTTAATTTTCTGATTTATATGAGATTTAGTGGCTTTTATCGATACTACTCGACGATTATAAGAGACAAAATTTTTTATTTAACGTTGTTCGATCAAACATAAATCATAGAAAAATTTGTCTTTTCATCTTTTGCTTTCTCAGATCGTTCACGGGCCAAAGGCAGCGAGTGTAATTAGAATTAATTCGATCGCGTCGAGCAACGATGTTTTCAGATCTTTTTTTCCTTTCCCTGGCTTCGTTTCGTTTTCCATCCAGTATTTCCGGGCCGAGCGTGCACTCGGTTTCAAGTTCGTACTTTCGAGCCAATCCAAGAGCGGTCTAGAGTTCTCAGACCCGTAAATCCTTTAAGTGTCTCCCCGCTTTTACCACTCAACCCCTGGAGTGTAGATAACAGAGTGAGGAGGAGTAAAGCGAAGTACTTACTTGTGCAGTTGTGCCATTTTTCTTTGCGCGCGTCTGCCCGCTATTTTTTATGCGCATCTCTCGCAAGTAATATCGCGACCGACGCGCAAACAAATATTCTTTGGCACGCGATACACAAGTATCGACCATCCACATCTTGCTCATTCTCTACATACGACGTGAATGAAAATTTGTTCGTTTCGTAGACCCGTTCTTCGTTATGCGCGCGCCATGTTCCATATTATCGCGTTTCATGGAAAAAGAAACAATTGCTTCTTTCGCTAATAATTGCGCGCTGGGTATAAAAAATACCTCGAGATTTGATTCCAGGAACAGCGTAAGGTTGAAAAATTCTCGCCTTTGTATCGTCGAGTATACCGTAGTTAAAGGCTTCTTTCTATTAAGCCCGAAATAACTCCTCGTAAAGTTTTTACGCTATAATTTTACCTTTTTTTTTTTTAGAAATTAATGTATTAATTGTATTTCTTCGTTGGTAACACATATATATAAATGAAGAAAAAAGTAAAATATATTTATCTCTCTTTTTGATCGAGAAGTCGCTAGCTAACAGACTAAACTTCTAATTTCCACTCGTAGAAAGCTAACGAGGTCTAATCCAGGATATTTGCTAGAGGAGAGAAAAAGGCGAGTTCGAACGTCGATTCAGCTGGCTACCCGTTAAAGAACAAAAAAAAAAAGGTCGAACTCCAGAAACAAAATCGATCGCTGGTAGCAAAACATGACTCGAGCACCGATCTCGGCCACGTGATCCGAAAAATTCGTGGCGAAAGGAGAAACCCTCGAAAACTGGCAAATTAGTTCGACCGGATTCCCTGGATTCTCGACTCGAACTCAAGATGAAACTCCGTCCAATCGTTAGGGTATCTCTTTTCGACGGGAATCAAAGTAAAGAGATAAAAGGGAACGTCAGAAGGTGAAAAAAATTCCCGTTTAAAATATCCATCCATCCGTTCGTCGATCTCATCGACACGGGTGTACAGGGTGTCTCAATAATAAGGTACAATTTGCAAACGGCTGCTTCTGGATGAAAAAACGAGTTGAAAATGAGGTTTCGTTTTCGAGAAAATGAAGCTTCAGTCTGTCAGATATACGTGAACTTGGCCAATTCCTAACCGGATAAGAGCGGACGATCGACTGAAGCCTGACACTTGAAAATAAGTTGAAACCGTAGAATAAGAATTTTTCGCTTGAAGTCTCGTTTTTTAGAAAATCGAATTTGCAAGTTTGCCGACTACCTATGCATCGAACTAATTCTACGCAAATTTTGTTCCGTAGCTTTGAACCTGCTGTCGATTGTTTATCAGTCAAATTTACATATACTTAACACATTCGTCGTATGAAACAATTTCATTTCCACTTGCCTTTTCATATAAAAACCACCCTCTTGCTGATTGCACCAAAATTACTCGACACCCTGTATGAACATTCGTCTGTATATGACGGATTTTCTATCCGAGCACCGATTAACCGAGTTCCAAAGGGTTGAAAAGGGTTTCTCCGGTGGTCGAATCGCGAAACGATCAGCGAGGCAAAGCGAGGAGCGGCGACAAGAAGAAGCGAAGAGCGAGAGAGGACTGTGCTCGGCTAGTGGAAATTTTGCCAAGAACCACGGTAAATAGTAGTAAGGTGGAGGCTGGTGGCGTTCGCGTAGGCGTTCGACTGCACGCCACGCACACCACACGGTCGACCACGTGCACCAGGCGGCCACGAAGTTACTTTGTAGCGGCTTCGAAAAGACCGATGGCGTCGCCGAGCACTCGAGCCGGCGTGATTGTAATATAGGTCAACGTTTACACAGCTGCTTTAAGCTGGATTTACTGAAGAGCTTTCGCCCTGCCATGCCAACCGGGGCAAACTGGGACGGCAAATACATTTTTTTTTCTCCTTTTTTCCCTAATGTGTATGCGCCAATGTGTGAGTACGTGAGTACATGTATGTAGGTGTGGACGTTTGGGTGCTGATGGGTGGTACGTAGCACGTCGAGGACCTCGAGTTTGTACACCGTGATCGAGAAGACGGGGATTTTTTGAGGAAATCTTTCTCTCGAAAGGAAGACGAGGACGCAGGTTTTTCTCAGGAAAATTGGATTTTCGGAATTTTCTGGACGCACGCGGCTGAGATGAAGCTCGTTGGAAAACCTTTTAATGGATTCTGAGAGAATGTTTTTATACATAGGGTTGATCGAAGGGTTGTTAAAACTGTTGTCGGAGGCGTGCGTGTTTTGAAGCAAGGGCTTGTAGGGAAACCAATTAATCTAGTAATAGATTGCACGTCTCGAGCAATTACAATTTTTTCGTTATATTTCGTGAAACGTTAATATCATTGCAATTTTAATAGGAATATTGTGGCGATAGAAGAAAAAAATATTTGTAGTAACGAGGGAATTAATTTCGCTAGTTGGAACAAATTTGATGAAACTTAAGTTTGTCAAAAAGCGTTCCAATGGTAACATTTGCGCAAAGCTGACCGCAACCGTATTTATGACGAATAATTATTACGAATGAAAGAATCTGAAGGATTACTAAGGATATTTTGTTAGAATTTCCCCGTTCGTACTGTTAAAGCTATTGAAATTAATCCACTCGTTAGGATATATATACTTTTCGACTAGAAGTTGCTCGTTGAATAGCTTCGTTTCATTTATAATACGTGGCACCATATTTTCTTATTATTTTTGATATAAATATGTTTTGCTTGGAATGTGATAACACTATAACACATCGGAACGTGTATTCAGGTATTTATAAAAAGTATGATATAAAGTAGCAAGAGTGTGCGAATACCATGGTTCGATTTGCTTATTATTTAGAACTGGAGTAAAAAGACAAGAAATTTCTTTGGTCTCAGAGTCACTGATAATTGGCCTCGCACGCCTTCTTCTGCCACTTTGTGCAAGTACAGTGACGACAGCACTTCTAACTTCGATACCGAGTTCCTTGCCTCTAGCCATTTCTTTTCTCGTAATATCTGAGAACTTGGTTCTGTACCTTGACAAATAAAACTGTCGACTTTTCGCTAAGTCTTTTAACCTAACCCATACCAGATATACAGTATACGCTCGGGAAACAACAATTTCGTTCGCGGGATATCATATAAACTAATTGCAAGCGGAAGAAACTGAACCTCCAAGTCATAGAGTCGCGATGTTACAAAGGTTCGTAAATGACATTAGACGCTATAAAAATGTATTAACTATAGCTCAAAAGAAAGCTTTCTATTTTTAACAGCAAAAAGTCATATGAAAGATACATGAAAATTACATAGAATGAAATATTAAATTTTGATTTTTTTTTTATATATATAAATGTAAAATATAAAGGCAGTAACTTCCCATCCGAAGATTTATATCGCTATTCGTTTCTTTGACGATAGTGTGATAGTATGTAATAGTATGATATGACATCATTCATGCTATCCACCTTTATAGTTACAGTATGTTGTTAAATTGTTATTGCCTTCTATAAAATAACCCTGGACCGCTACAACGTTAGCGGCTTTCCGCTTTAGCCATGAAAAGACGTAGTACTACGTCAGCGGTGGTTACTGCGTTAAGATATACAATGTAGTCTCGTTTATAAGCGTCACGAAATCCTCAAAACCTGTAGGAATTGCCATTATGTTGGAGATCAAATTTTATCTCAACGTTATCGCAAAATTCTCGTCGCTTATTTCTTCTATCGCGTTTGTTGTTTGACTTCATTCCGTAGAAAATATTCTGCCAAACAAATTTACCTTACAGAAAAGTATGACTGGCATAATACGACTTAAGTATATTACCATTAATAATTAATAGTTAACTACATACAGCCTTCTTTCGATTGTCAGTCAATTGCAAAAAAAGTTTCTACATAGTTTTTTCATCTTATACGATTCGTTTCACCGTAGAATTATTTCTACGATTACCAGCACAGCTAGTATTCGTAGATGTCTTCTTCTTTTCGTCATTCCTCTTCGTTTATTTCGGTTGCCCGTATTTGAGCCGAAGCGGCCATGAAAGTCGAATTAACCTTTCGAACTGCCTCGTTTCGAGTTTAACGTCGGTTAGTCTGAGCTTCTACGAATTTTTTTAGGACAGCTGTATACGTGCCGCGTTTCTACGTTGCGTTCCGTTTCGTGGCTTTGCGCGCGGCGCCGGAGGGTTGTTTCCGCTTGAAATTTTCGCGCGACCAGCGTTGTTTCACGAGGAAAAAAGAACAAGGAAAACGTTTCGTTGTATCCGTTTCGTTTGCCGCCGCGTTGTTCCGCGTTTTAGAAATTGCTTTGTTTATGAAATTAATGTCAAGTGATTGTAAGTGTACGGGCTCTGAAAATTGTTCAGCAAGTGAGAAATAAAGAGATTTCAGATTGCTGAAAGATTCATTTTTATACAAATATTAAAAATATTTAGTGTGTAACTTAAATAAAGTTAAGTAAATAATTGTGATTAAAATTATACGATAAGAATCGAGTAGGAATACAGTGGAGTTTGTATTTAGAATTCAGTAAAATCAACATTTCCAACGGTTTGATGATTCTAGGTCGATATATCGTTAAATTTTCATAAAATATCACGTTCAATTTGGATAATACAATTTAAGTAATAAATTCATAATAAAAACGTATTGTCAGTAAAATGATAAATTTGCTTTTTTTTTATCATTCGTTTCATTTCCCTCGTTCCTCCGTAATTATTATTTCTTACGTCATGACACGCTATGTATCATAATTTCTAACTATTTACGTATAACTTTTAATAATATTTTCTCAAATTTTTCATTGTACTTTTCGTTTAATTTAAAAATATATAATATGATTGTAAAACTACGTGACACTCTTTCTCGATCATGGCCTGCACAACACGCATAGAGATCGGTATCTCCTAGTTTTATAAATTTCATTTCCGCTCTATTTTTTACACCGTCACGATATTCGGGAGCTTTCATTGAAATCGGAGTAATAAATTACGCGACAAAAACGTTTGTCACGTTCGGCGATCCATTACTCAGCTGCGGATAGATAACAGAAAAATTGCAGTAACTGTTAATCGAATGAATTATGTAGAATTTTCCGTGCATGCGCTCATTCGTGTTCACTGTCTCGAATAATTAATTCAGGAGATAATTACAATCAGAGAAAATTATTGCAAACAGTCA
Source organism: Bombus impatiens (assembly GCF_000188095.3). Classification (NCBI taxonomy): domain Eukaryota; kingdom Metazoa; phylum Arthropoda; class Insecta; order Hymenoptera; family Apidae; genus Bombus; species Bombus impatiens. The sequence goes on from NT_176473.1 coordinate 413,497, forward strand.
AACCATGATATTATCGGCATCGTGTATTATTTCTATCTGAAATTTTATTATCTTAATCTCTAGTAATATTATTTTTGCCATCTTATAATATAAAAAAGTAAAAGGTATTAAAAAGGATCATTCGTCATTTTGATCAATTATTATTGTACAATAAAGGTTTATGAATAATTAATTGGGAATAGAATTTGAAATTAATTTTTATTCAGCTATTCTTTCGTTAGTTCTGCGTTTCTATCTATCCTTTGTTCGAACATGAATAATTATGAATAATTTGCTTTTTGTTCTGGGTGAGTCATCGATACGCGCGAGAAAAAGTTACACAACAGATTGTTTACAGTTTGAATGAATCATTCGTACATAATTTTGCACCTTTTTACGTCGAATAATTCGTTCTTCTTGAAAGTAACAATCTCTACGATGTGCCATTTTCGCAGATCATAATTTTTGTGAAAAACTCGGCACTTGCACCTGCTTCAAAAGCAAATTTCGTTGTTTCTGTTGCTCGAAGTTTGGCCTTGCATCGTACTTTACACCGTTTGCTTGCGTTTCAGATCTAACAACAGATATAAATTTTAGCGACTGGTACTTGTTAGCGAGGAACATTGCACGGTGTTGGAAATCCGTTACAACGGAACACGTGCGTAGAATTCATATTAGTATGGATCACGAGACAAAGAAAATAAATCGTGTTTTAAAAACGAAGCGACTAAAGGTATTTATTGTTGTTGTAGAAATGAAACTTACATCACATGGGAAGGAAATATTGAGATCAAAAGGTAAAAATCATGAGAAATGGAACGTTTCCACTCACATTAACCTCTTCTTGGGATTTTTTATTGATCTACCTTTTATTGTATTTGACGAATCTGAAAGAATCTTCAAAACAGTTCTATTCATTCCTCCATGCAAAAAGAAAGTTCATTGTAGTTAATAATTCTAAGCGATACTGCAAAAAATAGATTATAAATTCTAAATTATAAATTCACGTGAAACAAGATTTTTTCCTTTTCTCGTGTACCAGGGAAGATTAAAATAACTTTGCTTCTTAAATCTTCGTTTTATTTACTCAGATTGCCAAAAAGTGAAGCTGTCGGTTTTGTAGTTGCGATCCCTCCGATCGTATTTTCGACCTCGTTATAATCAATAAAACGAGGCGACCAAAACGACAAGAAAGGAAGGGAATGGAAGAAAAAATGAAGTATGCTATTAGTTATTCGCAGGATGAGCAGAGAAATCGAGGAGATCGCGTATCAGCGTGATTCTGGCGGACAAACGAAATTTGTTTGCCAACGGCGCGAATTTCGCCTCGTTGTTCCAACGGATGGATCCAATGAGATTCCAAGAAGATTAAAAAGTTGTCAACTGCTCTTTCTCCACTTCTTGGTCCGCCCCCTCAGCCGCCCTTCTGCCTCATTTTCCTCTTACTATCACGTCGCCGTCGCGTCGCCGGGAAACTTTGCTAGTTAGAATTTTGCGCGGTACGTTCCGAAAGGAAATCACCCTGTGTCGTTGCTGAAGCAAAGAAAAGCCCGGGAAAGCTACACGGTTTATCAAGTAGCAAAGCTGCTCGCCACGCGCAACTTTCTCTCTTTTCCTCTTTCCTTGCCAACTCTCTAACCAACCAAGGAAACAGATGCTCGCAAGGATGCTGTTATTTTCGACAATTAAAGGAAGGTGTTTCGATAGTATGCAGGGAACGGTGTTCGTGTAGGTATTTATATTTAACTCGCAAATATCGTGATAACGTCGAACAGTGTGATCTGTGTTACGTTCTGTAGTCCGGAAACTAAGTTTTTGTTTGATTCGCTGTATCTTACGTTTTTTTTTGAGATTCAGAGTTTACCATAAGAGAGTGCTTCTTGCACGATAATTCATTAATTAATCATAAACTGCGAATGTTTATGCATTTATAATTTCCACTCAGGTTATATATTCTATATAAAAGAAATTTCATAGTTCCAAAATAAAAATTGATACGTTAGATCCCAATACCAGAAGCAAAATTTAAGATACGTCAATTTTTTAAACAAATACAAACTTTTGTCTGCAACGAACGCAAAGTTCAGTCTCCTACCCACCCAGTACAAGTTAGTTGCCACGATAAATTTAATTTTAACGCTTCTGCACGTTCCATTCTAAAATTATAGGTGAAAAAGTCGCGATAATGGATCGTCGAAGTAAGGATAATCGCAACAGCCGGAAACAATGAATCAATTATGCGAAGGGTACATATAGCGTTCGGCAAACGGATGCCGGAATACGCTTCGCCGAGTTGCGAGCGTTCGAAATAGAATATGATTGCATTTCACATGACGCGAACTAGAATTGCAAAGGACTTCGGCCCCTTTGAAGATGCGTGCCGCTCGGTGCCGTTCTGTTCAAGACGTGCAGCTTCCGACGCTTTCGTCGTCGACGAAGACGCACCGTCAAAGACGTCACGCGAATCCGTCGCCTCCTCCACCCACTGTGAACTCACTTATTCCCTGCCTAGCTCTCTCTTTCCGTTCCTCCATCTGTCTATCTCTTCCTCGCCCATCCTCTCACTATCGATCGATATGTGCCGCTTTAAGTTCGTTTAAATCGCATAATCCTGAAGGCGACCACGTTCTCTTGAAATCGAGTTTCCAGCAGCACGTCCAAGTTTCCCGGGAATTTTCGAAAAACTACGTGGACGTTTAGCGAAAGGAATAGACGTTTCTGTGCGAGTAGGTTGCGAAAGTAGTTAGCGTTCTAATTAATAACGACAGTATAATCTAATCTGATAAAACGACAGTAGATTAGAATCGTGTATTTGGTCCTGACCATCGACATGTTGTAACGTTGCTTACAATTAGTTGAAGGGTGCGAGGAGTGAGAAAGAGAGAAAGAGAGAGGGAAAGAGAGAAAAGGAGATACCAACGACCAAAGACACCAATAATCAGCTAAACGCCAGCTATTTCCTTCAAAGAAGTCCTCTGTTGGTAGTGTTTGTATGCTTGCTACAACTTCGTTGAAAGTCTTTTGATGGGAATAAATAGCTGTTACATTAATTAAATCCGCTTTAATTATATCAACGTCTTTAGACCTTCCTCTCATTAACTTTATTCTGTTGTTGAAGAATAAGAACGAGTCACAAAGGCCAAGCCTTGGCGAAGAAGCAGAGGCCAAAATATGCTGCTCTCTTTCTATTCATTTTTATTTTTTAAAAACAAGCTCTTGAATCTTAGGAGTATCAGACATTTCAAAAAAGTGTTTGTCCACAAGAAGCTTTATTATACATTTTCACCCTACTTTTTCACGTCGAGTCTATCTAACAAGAAGCAGCCTACATTCGATCATCCTTTGACTCATTGTCAGTGAAACTAGACAGATATCAATGTACACTTTTAAAAACGACATAAACTGGAAGCCTGAAACGAAAATCATTTCGATAAATTTGCCCATCCTAACGCCAAACTTGTACATCCTTGGCTTGTACATCTTTATTATCGATAAAACATATTCGCACTAATTTCGAAACGAAAATACAATTTTTCTATTTTTATACAAAAACATGCGATTCTGCCGTCGTGTCTTAGACAGCAGAGATCTCGCTGTCGGGTCGGTCCGTAATTGAAAGACGTTCTTGCGTTATCGAGGGGCGGGTGTAGGGGTTGTTTTCCCTCGTTCTCGTCCTTATATTCAAGCCGCGGCCCAA